>NW_027466463.1:2265000-2550000 GCF_050575085.1 Anarhichas minor | reverse complement strand
TAGTTTCAAGTCTTCTTCAATAAGCAAGCAAGCAAAAAGTATGATGTTCATTTTGTAAATGATGGTCCATTTAGAGTCAAACAGACTATAAAGCAGGGTATGCTTTAGGGCGGGGCTACACAGTGATTGACAGGTCGCTACCAGAGCTGTATACGGGGTCTCAACATCACTCCTCCACATTCCAAATATGGTAACTTCTGTTCACTGGTTCCAAAAAAGCCAAGATGGCGACGGCCAAACCGCCGAACTCAAGGCTTCAAAACGGCAGTCCACAAGCCAATGGATGACGTCACCATGACAACGTCCTCTTCTGATAGTCTATGGTATAAAGCCACTGTACACTAGCTGCTCAGCACCACACAGCAGACCGTTGGATACTTTGGTCATATTATCGTCATGATAACATGACAGTTTGTTCAGCTTCCCCCCCGGTGGCCAAAAGACAAGCCAGCGCCGCTTTAACTAAAACCAGTAACGTCACAAGGTACAAATACTCCGTTACAATAAAGGTACTACATTCAACATGTTACTTGACTAAAAGTGCAGTAGCACTATGAGGCAAACGTACTGTTGAAGAAAGATAGAAGTCTTCTTAGAAATGAAAAAGTTGAATTCATAAACAATATTAAATGTGTGCTTTTCAAATCTCTATGAAGTAATTTAAAGTAGAAGTATCTCAAGATTGTACTTAAGTACAATAGCAGTACAGTACTTGAACGTTGTATACATTTATCCTGACACAGTATTAGGTGTCTTTGAAAGGTTTGCACCTCCAGTAGTTTCAATGGATTTAGAAATGTATTTTGTGGGTGTGAATGAAGTTGTGTGTTAAAATGGGCTCAGAGGTCCAAGCTGTCCTCAGATGGTCAAAGAACAGAGATAAATCAGTAAAGTTGGGCTAAACTGTGCCCTAGAACAGGGAGTGGTGCTTTGAGTAGTTCCCATACTGTGTGTTTAGAGAGGAGACTAATTGGTGGTAATGACCTCCCTGATGGAGGAGTGATAGTGTGGGAGGAGGAGAGTCGGAGGAAGATAAGAAGAGGTGATTAAGTGTTTACTGCTGAGCAGAGAATCTTCCCGTGAAGCGTTTCCTTCTCTCAAGCACGCACTAGAAACGTGCCACCCTGTAATAAAGTTGCAGCTTTTATATGAACTTTTATTTGGTTGTATATTAGATCATGGATTGGGATAGGTAAATAATTATGTTGCAGATCATTTTCAATAATCTGATTGACTCTATCTAAAATCATAATTGTATTGTCATTCTTTCATTGTGACTCTTGTGTCTGGTTATGACTTCATGCATGTGGATCACCCTAAAACACCTGGGTCATGATCCAGCTTACTGACAGGATGCTGCACTTCTGCAGGTTGGTCCTTAAGGACAAAACAAATTGCTAAAGGACTCGAAAAAAACATCCAGACTCGAGTCATATAGTCAGCGTAGATGGAGTTTGGAGAAACAGCAGTAGTACCAGCGCGGGACTAAAGCACTGTGCTGCTGTGGACGGGGGCAGCAGCACAATGTGTTTTCGACACTGAAAGAAAATCTAAATCTGTTTAAGTGTACGCTGATTTTGTAATACTTTTGCAGGTTTACCTTGCCGTCAGACAGCTACACGGTCTATGGTTCACACAGGGAACTGAAGCCTGTTTTCTGTGCTCCAGCTGTGTTTGGAAGGGTTAGTTCACCAAAGTCACACAATAACACAAACAAGCTCACCTGTTGAGGCAGCGGTGGACCAGCAACTCCTGTGTCCTGCGAGGTCAAATTTCAGTTAATTTCAATGGAGTCTGGTGGCTTTGACCAGTGCATGGGTGGATACAAGGTGAACCGTCCAAACAATACTCTAAATATAGCATACACTAAGGGTCTAAAACACATTGTCCTGTCAGCGGTGGTCAGTCCCATGCTGCGGAGGCAGGTGTGAGTGCAGCTATGGACCACTAGATGGAGTCAGTGTTTCATCAGTTAGAGAGAGGCAGCACTTCAGTGGTGGTCAGCATGCATCTCCACACATCTGTCACTATGTGCTGTGAGTTGAGACAATAAGACTGTGCTGTGAGCAATAGGAGCTGTTCCACACAATACGACACGCGTATGTATATATGAAAACCTTCATTAGCATTTTGTGCCATGTTGTTTGTCTTCTTCTAATTCAGGTGTATAAGATGTGCAGTGACACGTTTGACTCCTACAACCAGCACTACGGGAGGGGACTGGTTCAGGACTCCATTAAAGACGGTGTGTGTGTGTGATTTATGAGATTTAATAAGTGATCTACCACCACTGACAAAGTGTAGGAGGAACTTCTCCGAATAATTTAAGTATATGTAACTCTCTCCTCTTCCCTTTCCTCTTTGCTAAACTCCTCTCCTCTTACCTTTTCTCCTACCTCCTCTCCTCTTCCCTTTCATCTTTCCTCCTCTTGTTTCCTTTCCTCTCTTCTTTCCTTTACTTTCCTCTCTTGGTCTCTTTCCTCTCCTTTCATCTACCTTTCCTCTCCTCTCCCTAAACTCGTCTCCTGTATTAATATATATATACCTTTCCTCCTCTCCTCTCCCCTTTCCCCACACCTTTCTTCCTCTCCTCTTCCCTTTTCTCTTGTCTCCTCTCCTCTCTCCTTTCTCCTCTCCTCCAGGCCTGGCTAATTTCTTCCATAATGGTGTTAGTCTGAGGAAGGATGCCGTGTCAGCCAGCATCCACAGAGTACAGTGTATCCTCCGCTGGTTTGAGTCGCAGCAGCAGCTGGTCTTCTACGCCAGCTCCCTTCTCTTCGTCTACGAGGGGCTCCCCTCCTCCTCCTCCTCCTCATCCTCCCTTTCGTCCCTTCTCAGCACCCCGTCCATCAGCCCAACTGCGGGGAAAACTGCCACATTGTCATCGGCGAGCGACAGCGGTCGGGGCGGGGAGGGGAAAGCGATACCAGAAGGGGCGAGGCAGGAAGAGGAAGTGGAAGTGGAGTATAACAACAACAACATTCAGGTGCCGGTGCCCTGGGACTGCAGCCTGGCCACCATTTACACCAACCATAGGAAAGGTGGCCACCACCACTGTGCCAGGGGTCATCTCCGTGGCGACGAAGATGCTGTGGAGACGACGGCGAGCCCGGTCCCTGGAGACAACATCTCAGCACTGTGCAAAGAAGATAACTCCGCGTGGAAACGAACTGGAGAGTCCCGACAACCGCCGAACGGAAACGGAAACAAATCACAACTGGAAGGGAAGGACGAGGACGGAGGGAGGGAGGACAGAGGCGGGAGGAGGAGAGAGGAGGAGGAGGAGGAGGAGCTGAAAGGACGGGGAGGCGATGCAACAGATGGGAGTGGTGGAGACACGGAGGTGGAGGTCAGGATGATCGACTTTGCCCACGTTTTCCCGAGCGAGAGCCACGATCACGGCTACATCTACGGCCTCAAACACCTGCTGACAGTGCTGGAGCAGATCCTCTGTGACGCCGCCTAGAGCCCTCCCCCTCCCTCCTCTAGACCTCCGCTAGACCTCGTGACCTGCTCAGTGAACCACCTTCTCCCTTCTGCCAATGTTCCTCTCTCCTCAAAAGACAGACACCTTCACAGGAGGGAGGGAAGAATCAAAAGAGTGAATTTTAAAAACGGAGCCATCGTCATCATCATCTCACCTGTTTATGGCTGTGTGTGTGTGTGTGTGTGTGTGTGTGTGTGTGTGTGTGTGTGTGTGTGTGTGTGTGTGTGTGTGTGTGTGTGTGTGTGTGTGTGTGTGTGTGTGTGTGTGTGTGTGTGTGTGTGTGTGTGTGTGTGTGTGTGTGTGTGTGTGTGTGTGTGTGTGTGTGTCAGTTAACAGTTTTTCCCCGTGATCAGCAGCACTACATGCACTAATCAATCCATGAAGGCATTGCGACCCTGTACTTAAACACGTCTTTGCTGATGCTCTAACGACAGTGACTACAGTGTGACGTGACTTCACCTTTAGTGGGCATTTGAAATGCATAGACAATAGGCTTTGACAAACATATTTTTTTATCATAGCTACTGGAAAAAGCTGGTTGTTTTCTGTAAAAAAAAAAACACATATCACTACACCTCAGATTAGGTCTGTGGCTGGGCGATATGAACATATCTATGGGGAGGCGGCGGGAGGGTGTTGGTGTGTAGCAGCTGTCCCTTAATGTCTCTGGTTGAACAAATCAACACTGCACTGTTACATGGCAATATCCACTGACATGAGTTTTGCATCAATGTGATAAAGTACAGTACTTACATTTTTCTGTTATGCAATTCCAATGGTTTGTCACTTTCTGCGTAATTTACTATATCTATATATAGATATATCTATATCTATATATAGCAGTAAGATTACAGTAAGAATAAGATTACTTGTACTGTGATTTGATCTATATCACCTTTTTAGCAAAACAATCCCAACTGTAACATTTGACATCATCAGTGGAGTTTGCTTCAGTTGTCACAGTGATTAACTTGCCATGCGAGCTGAGTATTTGGTGTGTTTGTCCCTGCAGCCACAGGAGTGCTTCGTCAGCATATTAATGAGAACCGGATCGGGCTTTATATGGCTCATACAATCCATCAGAAATACTCTGCTCCTGTGGGTCGGCTTCCATTGTGCTGCTCAAAAGGGATTGGTCAGTGGATGGAGCTGTGATGGAGACCTGCTCTGTTAGGATTCCACAGGAGTTCTTTAATGGTCGATCCTTGAATTGTTCTGACGGTGCCAAAGGGTGTGAAGACATGACCCGCCCACTCCGCCTCTGATTGGCTAGCTCTTGATTTGTTGTGTTGATTAGGTTTAAGTTTAATATCGGTGTAGGGCGGGTCATTCCCTCACCACACTAGGAAAACATGATATCACTCACAGGATGATGATTTTGGGTGATCTGCTGGTTTTTAAAGTGAAGGGCTGAGAACGGGTTTTCCAGCATTAAGATGAGGTGTACTGTTGGATCTGCCTAGAAAACGTTCCACTCTGCTGTAACTTTTGGAACGCAGCACTCTGAACATGTTTCTAGCTGGATTTGGTCCATGCTGTAGCACACCGTCAGATTAGAAACACAGCAGCTCTCCATTGGTCTCCTCTGGAACCAACAGGCTATGAGGGTTCAGAGCCGCTGAGCATTGGGTCGAACAAGAAGTCTAGAGAGCGTTTCTGTTTAAGTCGGGTCCTCATTTAGTGTTTCTGTTTAAACGCTGTCTTCAGGTATCTAACTCAGGTGAATTTACTGTAAGAGAAAATGCGTAATACTACTACTACTACTACTACTATCCTCTCAGCGAGACGATCCTCATGCTGTCTGGTTGTTCACTTCTAAATGATTGTTTTATAAAGTCTTTAATCTCATGATTGTCCTTATCTCATCATCATGTTAACCTTACAATCACCTTCCATGATTTTGTTGTTGTACATGTGTTCGTCTGCCAAACCCCCCCCCCCCTTCCGTGCTGTGTTTATTCCGGTTATTTTTTTTTCGGAACACCATTATATAATGCTGATGTCATACCTTGTATCTTTGTATGTTTTTTTTATTGTTTTTTAACTTTACTATCATCAAAAGGTGACATTGCTCGTGGGTTAGTAACCTTACTCTAGCATTAGCCATGAGCTATTCTATGCTTTTAAGTTATTATAATGTAATGAAGTAGTTATAACTGGGCATGAATAGGAAAATCAACCATTCCCCACCCAGAAGACAGAAGCATGATGTCGTACTGTATGATACATGATGTGCTGTGATTGGTCAACATGATCGTATGGCGTGACTTCCCTAAGGATGTTAAGATTGTAGAAAAAAAGAAACGTGCTGCTTTAACGCGAGTCCACCGACTCACCAGAGAGAGAGAGAGAGAGAGACAGGGAGAGACAGGGAGAGACAGGGAGAGCGAGAGACAGACAGCGACTGAATGGTTTCATGTTGAGTGTTTGTTGTTCTGTTCTTGGGTCTGAAGGGCAGAGATGTCAGAGTCCCGGTTGTCCCTTTTACACTAATCTCAGCTCGAGACAACAGCTTAACTGATTTCTGTTTCTTTTTTGTTTAAGTCAAATTCGGTAGAGTCGACTATTTCGGCTGATGCTGTAGATATCCTGCATGCATTTGACCGTTGTAATATTTTCATACCAGATATGTCAAAGGTTTATTGAGACTGTATTTCGACCAAAGCTTTCCATTGAAACCAGTGATGTTCATTTAGCTGTGGTGGACTCATGGTCGCTACAATATTTTTTATATTTCCTCCAGTGTTGTCTTGCAATCATGCCTTCGTTGTCTCGTTTTCTCCAGGAAACAAATTGAGCTTATTTGACAAAAACACCTAATATCAGAAGGTCCGCTCTCCTGGAGCTTTCAGACGCATCTCATGGCCTTCATTAGCTGATTGTTTCATCAGCAGTTGAAGGCCACAAGATACGGCTGAAAGCTCTGGAAAAAGACTAGTAAGCCAACCTGGTGATGAGATTTTTATTTTTATTTCAATTTTTTAGAATGGATGTTCAATGTGAACCTCTGTTTAGTTGTACAAACATTGATTGACGTGCGTATCCTGGGTTCGACCAGAAATGACTCCATGATGGTTCCAGTATGAAAGGACACGTGAAGGCTGGACGCGTGTCCAAAGTTCAGTCTCACTGTCCTCTGTTGATTCATTCCAGGTCAAGTCACCAACGTGTTTCTATCCAAAGAGTCCTAACATGGTGATTGAGCACCAGTACAACTACTGGACTAACAGTGGAGTTCATGTCTTACATATGGACACCACTAGAGATCCTCAGCCTCAGTCCAGCCCTACTTTCTTTACACACTAAGGTACATAGGACAGACTTTTCAATCATTTGATCACCTTAAAGGGCCAGCGCGTAGCATTTCAGTGGATATATTAGCACAGTTGCACTCTGCATTTAGTTCAATCTGCAACCACACTGTTAGATCCACCAAACCCTACAGCCCGTCACCTTTCACCATCATCTGCTGCGACTCGTAGTCTCCTGGTCATCCTGACAGGCTCAGCCGTTGACTCTCTCTGCACTAACACCGGAGCTGCTTTACAATGTCACCGCTCCAGGACGCCACAACCCAGTGAGAGTTCTAACCAACGATATGCACCGGTCTCTTCAGTCCATGTAGCTTGTAATATATGAATATAATGAACAATATGAAAATCCTCATCTTTTGTAAATTAACTCCATTAAATTGTATTATGATTTTAATCTGAATCAAAAGAGAACTTTTAGAATATACTATTTTCTCTAATGTTTCCTTTTTCATGAAACTGATCATTTGTTTGAAATAATCAATGTGAAAGTTGAGGTGTTTTCTAACAGGATGTTTACAGGAGTTTTTTTTTGTTTTTTCAATCACTGCCTTATTTTTGTCGATGTCGTCTCTGTGTTTTGAATATTGATTATTGATCATTCCGGCAGCTTTGTGTTACTAGCCTGTTGTTTCATGGCTAACCAACAAAAGAACCATATCATGCATTTATATACAGGGCATTGTTGATGGAATGGGTTTAATGAGTCATAGTGATGCAACCATTGACTTCCATCAGTGCAAAGACCCACTACTGTCACTGAGACGGGTGGGCAGATCCTCACGTTAGACACAATATATTCATACGGGGAAAGGTTTCTGTTCAGAGGACCACAGAAGGGTTTTCATTGCATCCTTTACGCTGCAGCTGAAGCAGAACATATACATTCTGTTGCTCGTTATGTTTTTCCATTCCACATTATGTCTGCCTTTTACCGTTTTACAGGCTGTTTTAAATGCAGACTGATTAGAAAAAGCCAAAATCCCTGATTTACCACACAGCAGTAACATCACCAACATACAAGCAGCCCTGTGTTCACTGTAGAGAGTGTACCATTAAAGGCTTTTACAGTGTGTGTAATAAATCTAATATCAACTGAAAATAATACAACAAACCAGATTAATTACATTTGCTTTGAAATGATTCTGAGTTCTGCTCCCTTTATTCTGTCTTTAAATGTAATAAAATGACTTTAAAGGATTTTTACATTTGATATGTGTAAAGCCATTTATTTGTTTGTCTGCCCGTCACAAGAGCTGTGATTGGTCCGTTTGTTCTGTGTTAGCAGGAATCTGACCAATCGGAGCTCCTGCTTCTGCTCAGTGTTCATCAGTCTGTAGAATACAGTAATGACATGAAAACTGGAAATGTTTTATGGTCAGCCCTTCATTCATCTTTTAAAAACCGAATCACTCCTTTTTCATTGTGATTTTTAAAATGTTCACTTTCATAATCCATCAGTTAAATACAAATCCTCTTGTGCTTTTTGTGAATGATACATTAGTGAATTGATTATAATTTAGCACTGCAAAGGTTTGTCATTATTTCAGTGGTACAGTCCGAGCTGCTCACTGTGGTGGACGTTCAGAGCAGTGAACAGACACCGTCTGGTAGAAGGTCAAAGAAAAGAACAAACCATCTCGTAGAGTCGGTGGGTTCAAACATGCAGAAACACCTGATTCAACATTTGAAGCCAAACGGAAATAAAGTGAAGGGTAGCTCTGCCCGCCTCGTCTGCCTCAGAATGTCCCAGCATGCACCTTTACTCATGCTGGAAACTCCTATTACGTCATTCCATTTAGTCCCGAGGACTCAGACATGACAGCATGCTGCATGATGTTGGAGACCTTTTCCTCAGCGTCGCATAGATAAATACACTTTGCACTCATTCATTTACATGTCCACTGTACTTCAACATGATTTCTGTTCTTTTTGTCATATATCATATATTATTTTTCATGCACTACCAATTTATGACATGTGTTTTACAAATGTCTCCTCATTAAAGGGCCATGAAGGTGGTTTGCCGTGTTTCACACCATTAGTCACATGATGCGGTCATGAGGACTGTTCTTTGCTGACAGACGTTTTCAAAGTACACCTCACGGTGCTCTAGGATCCTTACAGCAAATGATTGTTCACAAACATTGTCTTTTCCTGCATTTATATTTGCTTTTAAATTCCCCACAAATCCCTTTTGTTTCATCATTTGGAGAACGTCGGCTGTGTCTCTCCGTACATGCCTTGAGTGATCAAGCATGGCATTGTGTTACATTGTGAAAATGAAATGAATTGAAAATTCAAAGTTGCGACAATGTAAAACTATAAATGCTACACAAACTCGAAGAAACCCTGAGACATTAAGCTCAATTATCTTAAAACGTACTGAACTGTGTTGCCTTGAGAAATAGACTTTAATAACTAGATTGACATCCGTGCTTCATTTCGGTACATTTAGAAAATCATCTTGCAGAGACTTGAAACTTGCTGCAAATATTTAGTCACTTTTCCTTTGCGTCCGCTGCATCAAATGAAAGTGACTGTGAGTGCATTTTCATACATGAAGCCAGCAGCTGCTTTTGTAAGAGGTTAGTATCACTACTTACTGCTGACGGGATGCTTTGAAAACGAATGGACAGCGATACTCCAATCCAAAAGGAAATGTAGTGAAACAAGCAAAACCAGCAGTTTGCTTCTTTACTGGAGTCGAGGAAGACACAAAGTGAAGGGGGAGCGATGGGAGACTCGTGTCTTCTAGACCAATCAACCATCTGACTTTCCTTCGCTTGTGTTCGAGCTCTCTCTGTCAGTTGGCTTTATAACGCTGCACTGACGCCACAGAACCATAAACTCACACAACTATCCATCTCCTCATTTATCAGAGATGTTTCAATGAGCTGCTTTAACCAGTGCAAAGCTGAGATGAACTGCATTTTTGTAAGTGTACGTTCTGTCTTTCCCTTTTGACACAAACGCAGCATTTGGGGGAGAAAAAGGTCTCGTACACATTTGACTTTAAAACATTTTCAAACGCTTTTCTTCCGGGTGACAACCTTTGATCTACTGCAGTGTGTTGGTGTGATGCCTGTTGGGGAAGGTGAGGTGTGGATGCACAGTTAGAAAGCCATTGATGGGGGCTTGTGGCGTGCTGTCGTTGTGCTGCCATCATTATGAGCTGAACCCAGTCGGCCCCGCGATGGAAAGTGAACTCCTCATTGTGGTGTTTTTGAAGAGTGTTTGAATTTTGATATGCTGGAGTGACCATGTCCTACAAATGAGGCTGAAGCAGGACAGGGAATATCATCAGTGAACATAAGGAGAGGAACTCCACTGTTACAAGTCCCTCTACAACTACAAACCTGATACTCATTATTTTTTCAACAATAAAGAATATGATTCAAACTGTTTGACGATGAGCTGCCTCATTCCTGGAGTCCTTTGGTAATGTGGATATTTTTGTCTTGTCAAAAGTCTCCTCTAACCACTGTCTGCTTTCTTATAGAGCACTTTCTATGTTACATTATATACAGATTTATCGCTCGTCTTCAGAGTGTGCTGGATGTTAGCACACACAACACAATAAAGGAGCCTGTGAGGAAACTATGTGGGTATATTTCAGACAAAACGTAAAAGCATACAAAGGACACTAAGTATCATTCCAAGCGTGGCCTTTTACTTTTTGCATCTCGCTATATTGAAACAATTCACCTGAAAGCTTCTCTATGATATTCAGAGCATTCATAAAACAGCAAACCACTAGTATCTATAGTATCTATATTCATATGTAGAGGAGTAAATTAAGTCACTCTCCTTCAGTGCGTCCTCGCTTTGTCGAGAGTTAATGATTCCACTTGCCATCACTGGTCATTATTTGCTAATATTACTGTGATATGTTACAGTTTAAGTTATTACTAATCCATATCATCTTCATGTTATTTCCTCCTTTATTTCTGTAAATATCATTTACAATGTAGTATCATTAGTTTCCCACGGAGACAAGTGTGTTGTGTGTCACATGAGCGCCCTCTGGTGGACCCCTGCAATCAGTGTGCTGCACGCTGTCTCCTGGTAGGTTGATCTGTGACCCGTTGTAGTGTCTCAATACGTTTATTTTTGCTCGTAGAATTGTGTTTCCTACAGGTTATGTTTTAAGACGATTTATAATATAACTTTATTTAGCATTAGTAACATGCTAACCAACAGCTAGCTAAAGCATGTGTTTCTTTGCTTTGGCAGTTTCGGAGCTTGTTGCCACGAGGTGGGCTGAGAGACACCTGATATGATTCTGTTTGTTACCAGACCAATCTACAGCATGCTGTCACTGTGAATAAACGGCTGGTTGGTACAAAAAGATATCGAGTGTGCCTGAATCAAAACACAACGCAAAAGAGAGAGTACACAACTGCTACATCTGCACTGCTCTCACACGGCGGTTACAGCTGACGAGTCTACGCCGTCCCCACCGACAGCGTCGTGAGGGAGGAGTAGTGACCCCCCTCTGGTTCCCCCTCAGGTGAACACTGGTGACTCTGTCAGCACCGATACCGCTGTTTGCACCGTTAGCGCTGTTACCCTGTTAGCACTGTTAGCTACGAGCTACCAGCTCCTGTTGAGAACCCTGTGGAGGAGATCCCTCTGTTCTGAATTTCACATGGAGACCCTCTAATATTCTATCATCAGTATTCTACCTGGCTGACCTCTTATGAGTTTGTGTCCTCTGTCCTCTCAATTTGTGTTAATGAGTGTTGTGTATTCATATATTGTGGACATTTATAAGATTCACTAACAAGTTTCTGGCAGATAAATACAGCAGTTGTTCATAAAATGGAATGCAATGAGTTGCAACACTAAATAATTCTGCTTTTCAGAAATACAGATCAGTGGTCTGTTCAGTGGATCGTCATTTAATAACCTTGTAATATCTTCAGCTTCATCGTTATGGGTATAAAAAAGTATAGGTGGGGTGAAGCTTCAGTGAAGTCTTTTGAGAAGATTTCAGTTCATCGCCACATAATTAAACAAAACATTCATATGATTTGATGACTTTATTAACACACAAAAGAGCAACTGCTGTAGACGCTGGAGCAAATTGAAAGTGACTGCTTGTGAATAGTCACACTGAAATATCATGAAGTCAGCTGCTGCCTGGAACATTGGACATCAGTCCAAAACCTGATGGGAGGAAACCGAAAGACTGAAGTCCAACACATGGAGTTTGAACCACCCATTTAAAGTCAGAAAAATACAATTTGTGTAGTAGAACTTTTTTCTTCTTCTTTCCTCTCCCATTAATCATCTCACAGCTCTTCAGATTTATCTGGGGACCTTTTGGGGGTTAAAAGTTAAAAACTCTAAATAAGGAGTGAATGCTTGTGAGCTCTGCGACAGACTCATGAGCTGTCTACACTGTAATGAATTGCTGTCAATTGACGGTGGATTTAAAGCAGTATCTTACAGTATTTCATAATAACTGTAACATACAGTTAAATGTTCATCTCTCGCATGTAAATTAACAGTCAATGCCGTCAATTAACAATAACAGCAGACTACTGTAATTTATCAGCATAATACAGTATTTTCTGTGAAGTGGTGGAAATACGCTTCTCTATACAAATTCAGTGAGTCACGAACCATCTACGTACATCGTACTGTCTATTGTAGGTTAATGTGTCCGTTATGACGATAGAATATTTTTATTATTCAAAATGCTCATTGCCTACAAATCATTTTTGAGGGACAAGACGTGACCTACTGCTCCTGAACATGACTTTGGACACAACAGCTTTAGTTCATCCTTCTGAACACAGCCATGTGCAGATCAACTGAGGAGCCGAGGTAACTTACGCCAGTGGTGGGCCGTCAGGGCCAGCTAAGCCTTCTCTGCTGGCCTAAACAGAATCACAAAGTTATAGCTATTTTATAATTTTATAATTTTTCACAAATACACTACATGTAATATATATTTTTTTCCCATTAGCTTATTTTCTCATTGCACAGTGTGGCACAATAAGTCATATGAGTTCAGGAAGTACAATAGTTGCTTGGGTGTAGTGTAAGTTAAGTGACTTTATTATGTGTTAATGAGGAGGAAGTGTTCATTTTAGTTAAAATGTGGGGTACAGTGTTATTATATCGCCAGCTACATTTGTAGGCAGTAGATCTGGTGGATCGCCAGTAGGTGTCAGTGTTGTGACATCAGCAGTGTCTGTGACAGAGAGCCAGAGGGAAGTCTGCGTGAATACTCAGGAACCATGCCAAAGGATCTCATGCGCTCTAAGATTTTAAACTGCAAAACAAGAAGAAGTCGTGAGAGGATTCAGTCCAAGGCAGCTGGCACACTGAAATTCATCAGCAAACATTTTAAACATGCACATGATTTTATCCACAATAATAGATGGCCTTTAAAAGAGATACAAGGCCTTTAAAAGGATAAGTGTGGTTAAACGACAACCTGGGCCTCATTTTGGCCATTACTCCTAGTCAGAAAGGGCAAGAAACATGCAACAGGCTGGAAACAAAAGCCGCAGGGTGTTCATAGTTACTCGGATGTTTTCAACTAACAGTTTGGATCATAAGTGTAGTTGTGTTTACGCTGTTTTTTCTGTTCAATGAGGGTTATCGGCAACATTTCAGTTGTGTTCATGTGTCACAATAAGTCATTTGAGTTCAGGAAGTACAATAGTTGCTTGGGTGTAATGTAAGTTAAGTGAGTTTATTATGTTTCCTCTGTGTTAATGAGGAGGAAGTGTTCATTTTAGTTAAAATGTGGGGTACAGTGTTATTATATCGCCAGCTACATTTGTAGGCAGTAGATCTGGTGGATGGCCAGTAGGTGTCAGTGTTGCGACATCAGCAGTGTCTGTGACAGAGAGCCAGAGGGAAGTCTGCGTGAATACTCGAGAACATGAGAATCTCTGAACAGGATAGAAGAAGAAAGCGCTGAGAAGCGACTGCATATCTAAACGTATGTCTTTATATTTACAGGTAAGCTGGTGATGTTATTTAGGTACCCCGGGCTAGTAGATACTGTATGTTGGTGGCAATGTGTTACGTCTTGTAAATGTTTATTTGTAACAGGATTAACTGTGTAAATTTAGCTAGCTAGCAGCTAATGCAAGATTGCTGACCGCCATTGTAGCAGTAGGAGCGCGGGACGGCAGCCGTGATAATGAGCCCCCGTCGCTCATATTATTGTTTTGTTACTACTGTTTAGTATTAAATACGGTGAATATGTGAGAACATGAGAATCTCTGAACAGGATAGAAGAAGAAAGCGCTGAGAAGCGACTGCATACTTAAACGTATATATCTTTGTATTTTACAGAACCATTTTCATTAAATGTGTAGCACCAGATTGAGCCTGTGTGATGTCATTCTGTGCACCGCTACAACTCCTGTCTTCCTCTGTTGCCCTGCTTCCAGCCTGCAGCGCTGCTTCCAGCACAGCTTGTTTTAAGGAGAGCTTTTATCCAATCAGATTCAGCCTCTATGTCTCTATGTAAGGAGAGAGGCCCGATGCCCGCTAGAGAGCCTTTGCAGATTAAAGTAAATGGGACGATATTATTGATTGTCATAGTCTTCAACCAATCAGATCTTTAGTTTGACATGTTGGGCGTATTCTTTGACGTGCCGGTGGTACCCAGGTAGCCTGCTAATTACGTCTGCATTAACGTGCGCCGTGATTGGTCAGTGGGCCAGCGTGACTTTTGTCAAACAGAAAGCTAGCTAGCAGATCTTAGTATTTAGTAAGAGTTCAGGTTGAAACATGTAAGAGAAGTTATGACATTTTTAGCATTTTGCTTGGTGTAGATTCTTTTTTTTTTACCTAGCTGTGTTTTTTAACACTCAATGGCTGAAGGAGGAGAAATGGATTTCTGGAGAAGGACATTTCCAGAAAAACTGGACATCGTATCAAAGGGTCAGTCAACCCCACAGCTAGCAGCCCTGACCCAGCATGGAAAAGGATTTGTACGAACGGTATTTCTGGCTGACAGCGGCGGAGAAGCGTTGCACATTTTATGGCTAATAATGCGTTTCATTTGCAACTGAGCTCTTGGTGTTTGGAGCTACGCTACACTAACGGTGTGTTCACCCAGAGCTCTACGATCAAATCGGCATCATTACGTAGTTATTTCGGAGTCCCTTTTTGTCGGTTTATTGCCGTTAAATCACAGCCAAATCAATTTATTTTGTGTTCATACAGCTGTAGTAAACTGCGACTTGTGTGGCTTGCTAGACACAGTGAATACAGCTCGATAAAATTCACAGAGCTCCTCTGGACAATGTTATGAACCAGACATGACGGCGTTTAGTTTCCCGGGATATCTGTGACTTCCACAACACGTAGTAAGCAGAAATAGAGGCTATTTTTTCCATGGATAATGGCGGACAGTTGAACGGCTTTCAGGGCGATAAGCCCCGCCCCCTCTCCGGCGCGTCCAGCGCGATTGGCGCGATTCACGCGAATGAACACTTGGTCCCCGGCGTTTTGACCGGTGGCGCGATGGACGTGAAAATGCGGCGCGATGAATTCGTGACGCGTTTGGTGTGAACGCAGCATAAGGTGTTCTCTCTTTTTATTGTTTTCATTCATGTGTGAGTTCGTGCTGTTCAAATTAAATATAAATGTGTATAAGGCTTGTTAACAAGCTAGACTGCGATGCAGTTCTATTACACTTTCACTCTTAATGCTATTTTAATTCAGTGTCAAAGGGAGTGACGCCGAGATTGAGAAGTGGCCGATGCTATGCATATGTTCAGCGGTATGTACCTATCTCTGGAGTGGTAAACAGCACACCGTTTCCTGAAGGCAGGTGCCGCTTGAAAGTTCATATTAGTGGTATATGCCGTTAAATCAGAGTGGTGTGCTATTAATATCAGTGGTATGATATATACTGTATATATACATACATACTGTCACAAATTCCCCTTTAGTTTTAGATTGTTTTCATCCTGCCTGTTTCTAACCCTCCTGTCATTTCAGATCCTGCCATTCACACCCTATCCCCTCACCTGGTCTTCCACGCCCATCTCACCTGCAGCCCATTCCCTCATTAGTCCCTCACTATTTAGGTCCACTCACTTGCACTTGTTCCCTGCCAGATTGTCTTGTGTGTCTCTGCCAAGCTCTCCAGCATTATCTAAATATTGTTCCTGATCTGCCTGTTCCGACCCTGTCTGCCTGTTGATTCGACCTTGGCTTTTTGCCTGCCCCTTATTGGATTTGTTCACCTTCTTGACTGACCTCCCGGTTTTGACCATACCTGTACAGAACTAAAGAAAACTATACTTGTATTCTGTCTCTGAGTGTGCTTTTGGGTTCACGTACCTGTAATCCTTACACATACATTGGCCATAATATTAGTTTCAGGGCACATCAGCAAATACTAAATCACTTTATTGTCATTTAAAAAGCCTTTCATATATCCGAACAAGAAAATGGACGAGATAAAATAGATACATTCCTTTATTTAAGATGCTGTGTTGCACTATTGTCAATAAAGTCAAAAAAATGAATTTACGGCATCACTGTTCGTGAATCAAACCAATTTACATTAAATGCATATGCATCAAGAGAGCACTGGTGTGCCTGTCTGACAGTGGACTACTACTTTCAAGTGGAACCTGCCTTCAGCAAACAGTGTGCCGTTGGAAAAGTACATACATACATACTGCTGAACAACAGTAGCATACCACTCCAGGGATAGGTACCTACCGCTGAACAACATTAGCATACCACTCCAGGGATATGTACCTACTGCTGAACAACGGTAGCATACCACTCCAGGGATAGGTACCTACTGCTGAACAACAGTAGCATACCACTCCAGGGATAGGTACCTACTGTTGAACAACGGTAGCATACCACTCCAGGGATAGGTACCTACTGCTGAACAACAGCAGCATACCACTCCAGGGATAGGTACCTACTGTTGAACAACGGTAGCATACCACTCCAGGGATAGGTACCTACTGTTGAACAACGGTAGCATACCACTCCAGGGATAGGTACCTACTGCTGAACAACGGTAGCATACCACTCCAGGGATAGGTACCTACTGCTGAACAGAGGTAGCATACCTCTCCAGGGATAGGTACCTACTGCTGAACATCAGTAGCATACCACTCCAGGGATAGGTACCTACTGCTGAACAGAGGTAGCATACCTCTCCAGGGATAGGTACCTACTGCTGAACATCAGTAGCATACCACTCCAGGGATAGGTACCTACTGCTGAACAGCGGTAGCATACCTCTCCAGGGATAGGTACATACCGCTGAACAGCATACCATTGGCCACTTTTCGATCTCGGCGTTACTGGTCTGAGGTTATCCCCATGAGTTCAGTTAAGTCATTAAAGATTTTATGATTTTATTTGTTTTCTTCTAAACATGCAGTACATTGTGAGTTTTGTGATGTAATACAAATGACCCTTTATTATTTGTCTTGAGAATATGTAAACTTCAACAATTATGTATTGAATGTCTATGGTTCTTTTATTTGTTGGGAATTAAATGCAAAAGTATTGGGTTGTATTACCCTTTGTAAATAAACGGTATAATTCTGGCATATACCATAAAACCCAGTTATCCTACTATCACATAACCTAATCCAGTATATGGTAAGATACCGTAAAAGTAAATTCAGTAGCTTCACCTTAAAAAAAGTAAATTACTGGAGTCCCTGCTGCCAGTAAGTTACCGTTATTTTATGGTGAAATTGTTTAGAGTGTTATGATTTGATGACTTTATTAACACACAAAAGAGCAACTGCTGGAGCAAATTGAAAGTGACTGCTTGTGAATAGTCACACTGAAATATCATGAAGTCAGCTGCTGCCTGGAACATTGGACATCAGTCCAAAACCTGATGGGAGGAAACCGAAAGACTGAAGTCCAACACATGGAGTTTAAACCACCCATTTAAAGTCAGAAAAAAACAACTACATTTGTGTAGTAGAACTTTTTTTTCTTTTTTCCTCTCCCATTAATCATCTCACAGCTCATCAGATTTATCTGGGGACCTTTTTTTTGGGGGGGGGGGTCTGACCCCAAGTTAAAAACTCTAAATAAGGAGTGAATGCTTGTAAGCTCTGTGACAGACTCATGAGCTGTCCAGGTGTACCCTGCCTCTCACCCAAAGCATGCTGGGATAGTCTCCAGCCTTATTTTGAACACATGGATGCATAGGTTAATGTGTGTGGAACTATTATCACTGAGCTCACACACAACACAGAGGTGGAGAATGACATCATTGTATTAAGTCACATAGCCTTAAGACTTTTATGAAATGCCTGAGTTAAAGAATCACAACAGTTTAACTCATCGAAATACAAAAATAGCATTTATACAATAAAGAATACCAATATTGTACAACGTGGACTTTGTTGGTACATTAGGAATGTAAGCTGTGCTCATGTAGTGTGTAGTGTAATGTGTTAAAATACTAAAATAATCATTCTCCCAAAAGATTTAGATTGTCCTGAACTAAAAGTACAGCAATCAAAATGAAAAACCTCATCCAAAACAAAACTAATGTGACTCATAAAAATAGACGATATCTTTTGTGTTGTGCATGTGATATGTGTCAGTTTAACATAAATGCATTTTCATATAAAAATATATTTTTAAAAGAGAAACCATGAGCCACTTTGTCATAGTAATTACTCAGCATTAACCAGATCCCTCTGGTCAGAGGACCTCTACAGAAGCTCATTGTGTAATGGGCCAATCTCACTGACCACAGAAGCATGAAATTGTAAATTAGGTAGAAAATTGTTATGCAAGATCAAAGACACCCACATTATTTGGTAACTATACTATGAGCCCACTTGTTTGCTCCGAATAAGGCACAATATTCAAATAAACTTCAAACTGAGAGACATGATAGTGTCTGTAAATGTCATCTTATTAATGGTTAAAGGTCCACTGGAGGACCAACATTTAGAGGCCATTAAAGGACTAGTACGACATGTTGGGACATGCTTTTGGATATCAATCTCATGCCTGTGTGTTAAAGGAATATGTCACGCTTGTATATCAATAATCACACCAAGTCACCTTCAATTCTTGAGGAAAACGTAGTGAACGAAGAATCCTGAAACGCAGAAAAGTCTTGAGGAATCGGAGTAAAGCAACAACAGCAAAACCTGATCAAAAACCTGTTAAACTCTCACACAACTCGGGCAGTATGATCCAAGTCTTGTTTATCCAGTTGTATGCTCACCACTTCCCAGACTTGAGTGAAGATGCATGTTTGTGAAGTGGTGAGCATACCACCGGATCAATGAGACTTGGATTATACTGCACGAGTTGTGTGAGAGTTTGTTCATGGATGTTTTTATTAAAAGTTGTTTAATATACTTCAGTTCACAAAGGATTTACTTTGTTATTCTGACACTTTTTTGATTCTTAGTTCACAAGTTTTCTTCGAGAATTCAAGGTAACACGCGGTGACTAACTGATATACCAGTGGCGGGCCGTCAGGGCCTGCAAGGCCTTCTCTGCTGGCCTAAACAGAATCACAAAGATATATCTATTTTATCATTTTTCTTAAATACACTACATGTATTATAATTTATAAAAATATTTTTCCCA
Organism: Anarhichas minor; assembly: GCF_050575085.1. Taxonomy (NCBI): domain Eukaryota; kingdom Metazoa; phylum Chordata; class Actinopteri; order Perciformes; family Anarhichadidae; genus Anarhichas; species Anarhichas minor. The sequence goes on along the minus strand of NW_027466463.1, from coordinate 2,530,608 downwards.
TTATCTTATGTTCTCATTGCACAGCTACTGTCTTCCTCAGTTGCTCTGCTTCCACTGCAGCTTGTTTTAAGTAGAGCTTTTATCCAATCAGATTTCACCTCTGTGTCTCTAGGTAAGAACAGAGGCCCGAGGCCTGCAGACTCTCAAGTGAATACCTTTGCAGTTTAAGTGAATGGGGACAATATTATTGATTGTCATATTCTTCAACCAATCAGATCTTTAGTTTGACATGTTGGGCATATTCTTTGACGTGTCAGTACCTGCTAGCCGGCCTATAATGACGTCAGCATTACATGCCGCTCAGTGTCCATGTGTAGCTCTGCCGCGAGGTGCAGAGTGTGCTGTGATTGGTCAGTGGGCGAGCACGTGACTATCGTGAAACGAAACTTAACAGCAGAGGCTGTCGGGTATTGAATCATATCACGTGATGCAGCTCAGCCAATCAAATATGGGCATTCTGACCCGAGTGAGATGTACCACACACCATGACACAGGAGACTGAGACGAGGAAAGACATTGCAGAGCGGTACGTTCAAGTTGTGAAAGTAAAATCCTATGATAATCTCTTTGGGTCGCGGTTTGTCATTAAGGAATGATGAGAAAATTATATTTTCCTGAATTTAGGCTTTTGCATTTTCGAAATGCTCTAGCATTATTCAAACGACTCGTACTGAACGGTTTAATACGAAGATGTACATAGTTACAGCCTTAAAAATGAATAATAGCTGTGGCGCCATCATGTGGTTATAAGGTGGTATTTCAGCTGCAGGACAGCAGTGAAGGCCCAGGTATAAAATGCACGGCCCGCCACTGTGATATACAAATGGTCATTTTAAAGGTCTAAGCACAGGGCTGGAGTCAGGATATGGTTAGCCTAGCTTAGCATTAAGACTGAAATTGGGGTGCAGCTGACTCTGTCCTAAGTGATTAGATAACACCTACCAACACTCAGCAAGCTCACTGACTAACAATAGACCTGTGGTTTGAATCTATTTTCTGTGAACAGCAGCCTAACACAGCGACTGTGAGCAGCTTCCTGAAGTCTTGTTTGCCATGTTTGTCTGTGTTATCTGGCAACCCGGCTATAGAAGAGACACATCACAGCAGTGCCGGGCGGATGGATAAACTGTTATTTGTCAAGAAATAGTTCCACCACCTTACTTAAAAGCACAAAATATAATTTTTCCAATTCTCATGGTGAAAAGGATAAACAAACAATATACAATGTGAAAAAAATGCAGCTTTGGTCTTGTTTTTACTTTGGACAGAGCCGGGCTAACAGTCCCCCCCCTTGCAGTCTTTATGCTAAGCTAGGCTAATCAAATCCAGACTCCAGCTCCATACTTATCACACAGGCATGAGATTCAAATCCATCTCGTCATCTAACTCTGGAAAAGGTAATATGCGCATTTCCAAAAACGCTTTTGTTTTCAGAGCAGTGGAATCAAAAACAGTACCAAGACACTCACATATAAAATTCCATTGGATTGGAAATTTACCGTATTTTCCGCACTATAAAGCGCACCGGATTATAAGGCGCACCTTCAATGAATGGCCTATTTTAGAACTGTTTTTATATATAGGGCGCACCGGATTATAAGGCGCATAGAATAGAATAGCGTCGTAAGCGTGTCTCTTGAAAGGTGCCATTTTGGGGTCTTTATACACACAAGTGGTGTTGGACTAGGAGTAAGCACAGTACCGGTGTTTACCGCGGTGCGGCTTTGTAGTTTACCAGTCGTACTGAAACATTTTGACAGAGCGCCGTGTACAACCAGTATGGATCAACCAATTAACCAATTGATCCATATATAAGGCGCTCCGGATTACAAGGCGCACTGTCGTTTTTTGAGAAAATTAAAGGCTTTTAAGTGCGGCTTTTAAGTGCGGCTTTTAAGTGCGGCTTTTAAGTGCGGCTTTTAAGTGCGGCTTTTAAGTGCGGCTTATAGTGCGGAAAATACGGTAATCAGTGTGAATGTTAAGTGAAAATCATTTTTTCTCCTGCAACATGCACAATTATCCAAGACTGATTTTACTGCATGTGCAAAACAGATTGTTCCTGCAAAATTCAGGCTGTTAGATTTTCTACATCAAAACGTTTTGGGACAGCCATGGAAAACTGGAGGTGGAGGAGGACATTCTTCTTGCTGCGACTTGAGGTTCTTTTCTCCAAAATGGTGTCTCTGCTCACTATAGTGTCTTCAAGGCCTGTGGGTAGTACTTGAGGAAGATCCTGCGGGCGATCTCGTACGTGTCTCCCTGAGGCTTGGTTGGGTACGTGCGGCCGTTGTAAATGAATCCCTTTTCTACCTGGAAAACCTCCTGGTTGAAGGCGTCCTGCTTGAATGGTCGTCCGCTGTCCAGACACTCTACCAGGGTGTGAACGAAAAGGCCCCATCGCTGGGCGTAGTAGTCCTCCATAAGGCCTCCCCACTCTTTGCTGGCGTAGTCCAGAATCTCACCACTGGGACCCCATAGGGTCAGCTGGTTTCTGGCGTTCATGTCGTAGAGCTGCGCCTCCTTCTCATCTAGGGCTAAGGATCGGGCCCGCTCCAGCCATGTCCCCAATAGGAAGTTGCGGTCGCTGCTCAGCAAACGATTAAGTTCAGGCAAGAGATCATTGACCAGCACCCCGCCTGCAATCAGCAACTCTGGCAGCTTTTGTTTCTGGAAGGCCTCTACGATATCCTGGTAAAAGGAAGTCGTCAGGACTTGTAGGACCTGCCGAGTCACATCCACGAGGTCGTACCGGAAAGTCTCCTTGGACATGAGAGATGGAGCTGCCTCCATAATCAGTTTCCAGGCTTTGTACAAATCAGATGGGTCATACCAGACACCAGAATTCATGCGAAAAGAGGGCCGGCGCACCAGTGGGCTATGGTTGTGGTTTAGGTAATGTGGCACTGTGCAGTTGTAGACGCTGGCAAACAGGAGCCTCCATGCGGCGGTCAGGTTCTCCTGTGTGCTGCCGTAGCGGCGTATTGCATACAGCGACACCCACTTGGACAAGTTGACGGGCTCCTTGCGCCACGCCAGCTCGCTCATCAACTCGAACATCACAGGATTCTGCTCGATGCCCTCCGGCGTCATGCCTATGCCCACCAGGGTGGAGTTTGGGAAGTGTAAGGCTTTGAAGGGCCCTGAATTGATGCTCTCCACTGTGCCAAATAATCCACTGTTGCCCCCAAAGTTTTGCAGCATGCACCAGATGAAGGGCTGTCCGTAGAAAGACTTGGTGTAAGAGAAAATTGGCTCGGTCTCTGCAAACAGGTCCAGCACGATCATCCTTCCGAGGGGCACTCCGTGTAGCAGGGCCTGAATCTGAGCCGGCTTCCAGAACGCTGCGTCATTGAAGAACAGCCAGCCTTGCATCAGCCAAATTGCCTGAGGATCGACTGGGGAGAAAAAAAAAAATGGAGATTTGGATGAGGGACAAGAAGGGCACAGTTCTCGAACATGGCTGGAAACCAGCAGTGTGCGCGAGGGGGGTCACACATGGGTCAACAAACTAGGGCAATTATTGTACTAAAATACCAGCACTACGACCACTATTGGATTTAAAACTTGCAACGTGAACTGGATATTAGTCACTCAGACACTCACCTGAAGTCATTGAGGCAAAGACAGAGCGACTGACTGCAGACAGGTAGGTGGGGTCAGAGGAGGGTGGATTCATCTCATTGAAGGTGTCAGTGTTGTAGATGTGATCTGTACCAAACTGCTTGACCACTTGAGACAGATAAAGGGAACCGATCCGGAGGAAAAGTGGGTCGCGAGGGTCTAAGATGTAGGAGCACGAGTAGCTGCAGTTGAATCGAGCCCAAGACCCCAATCTGGTTACATTGGCTTCTGGATACAGCCTGAAATACAAGAAACACTTCAGAGACCCAAAGCTTTTGACCAAAATATTCCCTAGCCATATCCTCACAGACTCTCAAAAGAATCAGGAAGTGGGACACAGAAGTGGAGTAAACAGAACGTACAGACTCTGGAAGCAACCTAAATTGAAGAGAAATGCCCAACTTAATCTTCCTAGATATGTTTCCTCAAGGCTAGAGTATGCATGAAATGAACTAGTTCATACAAAGTGTCTGAAGGCAAAAATGTTTATACCAAATCTGTATGGCCAAACTCAAAGACACGGTGAGAAGCTCATTATAGAGAGGGGCCAATGAGAATAACAGCGCAAGTTCAATCAACATTTAGGTTGATAGGACTTGAACCAGGACTTTAAATATCACCATTGGTATCAGCCTGTATATAATTCTGATATATAATTCTGAAATGTTGGAACATAAACAAGCTTGAGTCACCTGAGGATTCCCTTGGGAATGTTCCCAGAGAAGGCTGGCAGCACAGGAACCATGCCAAAGGATCTCATGCGCTCTAAGATTTTAAACTGCAAAACAAGAAGAAGTCGTGAGAGGATTCAGTCCAAGGCAGCTGGCACACTGAAATTCATCAGCAAACATTTTAAACATGCACATGATTTTATCCACAATAATGGATGGCCTTTAAAAGAGATAGGAATGACAAGGAAAACCCAAGTGCCCAAACTGAAGCCACTATATGCAGAAAAGCGATGTGGTTACAGTTCCTTTATGCAGCAAGATGGCGCCGTGCCAGCGGCTGCCTGTCGCAGCAGCTCCCTGTGTTTTAATTTTTAGTCTTTTTTTTCCACTTTTCTTCTCTGCTTTTGTTCTTTTTCTTTAATGTTTGGTTTAAATTATGGTCAGACAACGGATCGTAACTTTTTCTCAACTTTTCTCGTGGCTTTTCTGTTACTTTTCTTCCTGTTTGTACGGAGAGCCACACACAATGAGTGGGACCATTGTCTATTCCCGCGATCAGCTGATTGGGCTGAGCAAACCGCGGCTTTTGCCCGGCTCCAGGCCTGAGATCCCGGCGGTGCTAAGGAGAAGGGCTCGGGGCTGCAGGTCGGGCGCTAAGCGGAGGGCGAAGGCGAGGAAGTACAAACCCTCGGTACCGGCAATTATAACGGGGAACGTGAGGTCTTTGGCGAATAAGACGGACGAGCTCGGCGCGCTGGTAAAGACTGAGAGGGACTTCCGTGAGTGTAGCGTCATGTGTTTCACGGAGACATGGCTGCACGCGGATTTCCCGGACCACAGTGCGTCGGCGCCCGGCTTCAGGACTGTTCGGGCGGACAGAGACGTTGTACTGAGCGGTAAGACGAGAGGTGGCGGGATTGCAGTGTATGTGAACGAGAGGTGGTGCAATCCCGACCATGTGTGTGTGAAGGAACGCTTCTGTAGCCCGGACATTGAACTGTTGGCCGTGGGGATGCGTCCTTATTATTTGCCGAGGGAGTTCAGGTCCGCCATTGTTGTGGCTGTGTACGTCCCCCCATCAGCTGGCGCTGAAGCAGCAGTGGACACCATCCACTCCACTGTATCTGGACTGCTGAGTCAACATGCTGGTGCTTTTTTGGCAATTACTGGAGACTTTAACCACACCACTCTGGATAAAGCCCTGCCAACTTTTCACCAATATGTTGACTGCCCCACAAGGAACAATAACACTCTGGACCTTCTGTATGCAAATGCAATGATGCATACAGTGCCACTGCCCTTCCCCCCCTTGGTAGGTCCTACCACAACCTGATCCTGTTAACACCAAAGTATGTTCCTCTGGTGCAGAGGCTGCCTGTGACCACCAGGACTGTGAGGAGGTGGTCTCAGGAGGCTAATGACGCCCTGCAGGACTGCTTTGAGTCGACGGATTGGGATGTGCTGTGTGGACCACATGGGGAGGACATCAACAGCATGACGGACTGTATCACAGAATACATCAAATTCTGTGAACAAACCGTCATACCATCCCGGACTGTATGCTGCTTCCCCAATAACAAGCCATGGATCACCAGTGACCTGAAAGCTCTTCTTAAATCACTCCTGTAAAATTTGCCTAAAACGCCTATCCAAGGCGTACCCAAAGTAAACTGACAGCTCTTATTGAACCATTGGGAGTACATGTATGGTTTTAGTCTCTATTGAAAGGAAACACTCTGAAGTTTCTTCACAAACAGTCAGAATCACTGTAAGTGCTACTAGCATCGAGCATTTCCCAAAGCAAGAGAGGCGGGCATCGTCTTTCAAAGCGGACTCTCGTTGGCTGTTACAGAATGTGACCGGGCTATGGAAGCTCCTATTGGGTCAAATGAGGTGTCAATCTAACCGGCAGAATGCAGCCACCATTTTGAGATGGAAAAATCCGCTTTGTTGACATGGAAAGGGAAATTATGTTCGAAAATAGATCGCTTGTTATCATATCTGCCGGCTAATATGAAATGATGCAACAGCCCCCCGTGGGTGGCTATGGACGTACTAATGTGTTTTGGACTAAATCTTTTACTGGATTGGATCGTGTGGACCCTTAAAATCTAGCAAGACCGTTTTTGCCGGACTATCATGCATGAGGGAAACGTTATGAATCATAATCGGTGAGTGACGGCGATATTTTATCGGCTATTTCTGGAGTGTTTGTTTGACAGAGACGTTAACTGTACCTGCTGTTGTGATTGTATCTTAAAATGGTTTGCATAAATCGAATTACAAGAACCGTAGCTTTCTAATGAGATATCGCATCAGTACCTGTCTTTACAGAGCAGTTGTGTACATGACACAAATGTACACTGAACACAATTTACAGGTGTAACAGGTTAATAAGAAGAAAAGCAGCTTTCAGGTCTGGGGACAGGGACGAGCTAAGGAGAGTCCAGTGCGACCTGAAGATAAAGATCGGAGAGCGCAAGGACTCCTACAGGAGGAAGCTGGAGGCCAAACTCCAGCAGAACAATGTGAGGGAGGTGTGGACGGGGATGAAGCAGATTACTGGCTTCAAGGTTGGAGGGAGACAACCAGGGGGCTCCCTGGAGAGGGCCAACGAGCTAAACTCTTTCTTCAATAGGTTTAGCTCAGAGCCCTCATCTGTCTCCTCCACACACCACACCTCCCAAACACCTCCCCCTCTGCCCCCCCTGGTGAGCTGCATGGACACAGAGCCCTCAACATCAAAGGGCTCTTCCACCCTCTCTGTGACGACTGGCCAGGTTAGGAGACAGCTGGAGAGACTCCACCAAGGCAAAGCTGAAGGACCTGATGGCATCAGCCCCAGGGTCCTGAAGACCATGTTTACTCTGTAACTTTGCTTGCTGCTGCTACAAACAAATTTCCCCCTGGGGATGAATAAAGTATACATCCATCCATCCATCCATCCTTTACATTTTTCTGAGTTTCTGTAAATTGAAAACTAAGACAATCCATGTAACAGCTGGTGCAGTCTACGTGCTGCTTCCAGTCTCAGGGTTTAGTGGCGTCCCACTGCGTTGACAAGCAAGGAGGTTTCAGTACTTGGAGGTAGAGCTGGTTCACATGCCAGGACTGTGGCAGAGGCCCACCGAACCTGAAAAGGTTTCCCATACGGTTCCAGGCCAGAAACGCCGCGCCTGAGAAAAACTCTTCAATCTCCGTGTGGTTCAACCCAAGAGCTTGGTAAACCTGAAAGGTACACAACAAGTAGATGAGTTGACATCCGTCCACATGCTGCTGCACATATCAATCAACATGTATCTGCTTCTAAGACATTAGGTTGCCCAGGTCAAATTGAGATATAAATTATCTTCCTGCTCGTCTTAAAGGGGAAGACAAAGAATTCCAATATGGTTTTTCCATGGCCTAGTAAAGTTTAATGTGAACATGAGCTAGTCTCTCTCAAGGCCAGAAACCAGAGAAGTAAGTCAAATCAAGTATAAAGTGTACAATGAATGGGAGACCCACACAATGTCTGTTCTAATTCTATTGTAGTGCTGTCAGCTGTGAAACAGAAAATGTAACATGTAGTCAGAGCATTCCCCTGGTGCTCAAGGACATCTCTCCCAATTCATGGTCTATGGAGCAGCTCCACACTTTATACTCGATGACTGTCTTAGACCATAGAAATAACATGGATGGATTTAGAAAATGGGAGTAGTTCCTCTTTAATGACTCTGTCCTCACATCTCTCAGAATTACTTCCCCTTCTACTGATTTTGCTTATTTCTCTGAGAATAACACATCTCTGAACTTGCTGCAAAACTTAACTATGTAGCTGCTTAACCCCTGAATCAACATATAAAACTTTCCTGCCAAACGTGATCATTTTAGAAGGCTTAACAGGAGATGATGGAACATACATAACACTGATGCTAAGAGCCGTCTTTACCAGCGTTCTTGTGGTGTAATGTAGATTTTGTAAAGAGCATGATCACTCTCAGTCTCTGCTCTTACCTCTTGCCACAGGGCTTCCTGGCCAGTGAAAGCCAGCGGCAGATTGATTCCATTGAGTGCCATCCAGTCGATCTCTCTCTCCCATCTCGGCCAGTCCCACCACACAGAGGAATAGCTAAAAGTGCAGACGTTCTGGTAATACCGGAATCTAGATACAAACACACAAATATATAGTGTACTATAAAAACGACATGTTCAAATGAGATAAAATACCTAACAGTGTATGCAATAAAGGGAATAATAATAATCCTAAACCCATTACTAAACTACAAACCACAAAGCTTAAGTACTTAATGGAACAATGCCGGTTTTAATTTCCCGTACGATATGAATTTTTCATATACTGTCCTACCGGTGCACAGCCGAAAACAACTTCTGTTGCTTTTCAACAGGCAGCAAAATATATTGTTCGCAGCTGGGAGTGCTACGGTCGGAGCTAGTTGTCTTAGCTGTATTGAGAGGGAACCCTAGTCATGGTCATAACTTTATTACAACAATTAACAACCCACAACTAACGCTCTTTAACAGGGCAAAACACCACGACACAACAGTTTGTGACAGATGAACAATTTGTAGCACTAATAATTGTACATTTATAAAATTTCTCCACCAAACTGCATGCTGGGTAAGGCTCGCTAACAGTCTGCTAACAGCTGGGAGAGGCTCTGTCGCGGCAGTAACGTTACATTAAAGAACAGAAAAGAGAGATGCAGGATGAACAAAGACTGAAGAACAAAAGGTATTTAGGTCAGACACATATGCAACGCTGATTACAGTAATATGTGTGGTATTTGTTATAAATGTACGTTGTTAGAGGGTGATAAGAAGCTGTACATGGAGGGGCTTCTTCTTCTTTAAATTCCATTGGCGGAACGCAACCAACTTGCATAGGTGCATACCGCCACCTACTGTACCGGAGTGTGGATTTTCAGGGTAACCTTTTCTTCACTGTTCTGATAATATATATATATATATATATATATATATATATATATATATATATATATATATATATATATATATATATATATATATATATATATATATATATATATATATATATATATATATATATATATATATATATATATATATATATATAAAGAAATAAACCTAAACAACACCTACTAACAACTAAATCCTACGGTCTAATCCCGTTTCTTTCCATGGAGGGGCTTAGGACCCAGGGGAATGTAGGTGAAGGAAACAGGAAGTGACGGAACTGAAGACGCCACACAAACAGCTGTTCACCGCTCGCTGGCCGGTTGGCCGGCCGGTTCTTTTCGGCGTTAATTAATTAATGCTTTAACACGGAAAAAAAATACCGTGATATACCGTGAAACCGCCAGAATCTTACAAAATACCGTGATATGCATTTTTGGTCATACCGCCCAGCCCTAACACCTACTCCAACATTTATGTGTATTTATGATCTGCATATTGCTTGAAATTCTAGTAACTGTCAATTCTTCTTGAAGTTGTTGTCACATAACATGGCGTATAGTTCAAATAACACCAGCACTGTTGTAACCTAAACCTATAGTTTCCTGCAGATGGTAAATGGCTAAAAGTTATAGTCATGGGAAAACTAAAGTGTGCCATGCTTGCCATGGCTTTCCCAATCGAACGACTGTGCACATGACATAACTGGGGCGAGCTGATGCAGCACTAATGCACAACAGATAATTGAAAGGAAAGGGTCCTTTAGGCCAGTGATTCTCAACTGGTGGGTCGCGACCCAAAAGTGGGTCGCGGGTCTTTGCCTGACAAAAAAAAAATTTTTTTGAAGGGCATTTTTTATGCAGCGGAATTATTCCAGCATTAACGACACTTGTTCAGCGGTGCAGGAAAAACACCGACCAATGCGCTGTGAATCACATCAGGTGATGCAGCTCAGCCAATCAAATATGGGTATTCTGACAAGTTTCCTGACTTGAGTGAGATGTACACACCGTGACACACGGGGGAGAGACGAGGACATAGAGAGCAGAGCAGGACTGTTGTAGTGAGAGTTGTGAAAGTTAAATCATAGGACGATTTCCAAAAGAGAAAAATGGCCAGAGAGACCAGAGTCATTAGTATGAAGGCAAATCACTGTCAAAATCCGAGAGCGCAAATGAGATCCATGCGCGCGCGAAAATCAAACAGTCGCGCACGTATTTTACTTTGGCGAGCGCTTTTACATCACTCCGCGAGCAGAATTCACTCTCGCGCGAGCAAAAGTCACTCGCGAAGCTTAAACCTGCTCGCTCGTGAGTCTTTTACCTGCTCGCTCTCGAGTAGATTTTCTTTTTGACAGTAAGTGGGCGGACCCAGTGGATAGACCGGATATCACTCTGACACAGACGCTAGGGGGAGATTTTCAGATTGCAGGTCAGGGGCAAATAATGTACATTTTACTGCACGGGTACTTTTACTTTCTGCACTTAAAGTAGATTTTGCTGATAATAACATTGACTGAGGTTTTGAATGCAGGTATTTTACTCGTAGTGGATTATTGTTTCATCAGTATGGTATTAGTACGTTTACTGCAGTGAGGATCTGAATACTTTTTCATCCACTAATTACTTGTCAGTGATTTAACAGTTAATACACAAACAGTGGTCCCTAATCTTGGCTCCAGATCTTTGAGCAGGTCCACATTGTTGCTCATATTATATACAACTATATTATATCTCTTCTGTAAACACAACACTATGATTAAATATGATCACATCATGTTTTAATCAATTAAGATCAAAGAGTTTCTTTGAGCGGTTTGTCACAAGAGGTTTGAGTATCAAACACACATCGTCTGTAATAGAATGATGGAGTGAATTTAAACCAATCTGAGCAACTTGACTTTAACACATTTTTAATTCTTGTATTTAACAACTCTATTAACATCATCTGTATTTCATCAGCCTCTACAGTCTGAAAAGTTTACAAAACCTGTTGGACAAATGTAGAACATCCTGAGATGTAGTGGAGTATTGTTTAGTGGCGGATTGAAAACCACCTCTATCAGAACTAGCGTCTGTGTCAGAGTGATATCCGGTTTATCCCAAGACGAGGATTGTAACCAATTAGATGTAGAGATACAATGGCGACTGGGTCCGCCCACTTACTGTCAAAAAGAAAAACTGCTCGCGAGCGAGCAGGTTCAAGTTTCGAGAGCGACTTATGCTCGCGGAGTGATGTAAAAGCGCTCGTTAAAGTAAAATACGCGCGCGCGTGGATCTCATTTGCGCTCTCGGATTTTGACAGTGATTTGCCTTCATACATTCGACTCTGACTGGACAGACTCATAGAGGTGAATTCTTCCAACACTAATTTCTCTTTTTAGAAGATGAGAAAAATATAATGTTGTGGCTTTTTCACTTCACCCTGAATGAACTGAATTTAAAGCTGCAGGGCAATTCAGTGAAAATAATTTTTCTAAAATGAATTTCGTTACGTAATTTATTTTTCAATCCAGCCGTTATTTGACTTGAAATGAGAAGAACATTTATTTGTGTATTTCTATGTATTATTTATAATCCATCCAGTTAAATTTGAAAAATGAGAATAATATTTGTTAAAATATAATTGATGTGTACTTTCTTTATTTGATTTGGCAGTTGTTTACTACACAGAGACGTTACTACTACTAGACTTCTTGAATGAATATGAATATAAATATATATATATATATATATATATATATATATAATTTGTGTCGTGGGTCGCGGCTTGTCATTAAGGGGTGATGGTGGGTCTCGCAGCCAGACCAGTTGAGAACCACTGCTTTAGGCTGTGGCACAAGTGTCCATAGTGCCCACAATAAACAATGAAAAGTAATGCATGACCCAGCCGTGGGTTCTGTTGTACCGCGCTGCAGCGGAGGGGGCTGGGGGTCACTGTACAGACAATTCAAACACATATGGAATGGTATCCTCTTTCACAAAGGTTGACGTCACAAGTTCTCATGATGAATCCACTTTGTGGGTTTTCTTTTTTGCTGGGAAGTATGGAAAGTCAGGTGTTCTTAGCTGCTCTAATTTAAAACAGGAGCTATCACAGCACCTCTATGACTCTCATGGCAGCTGGTTATTCAGGAATTGGGACTTTAACAGGAAGGGCTCCTCTATCTGGTGAGGTCTTGTGGCTGCCACTGAGAGGAGGAGGTGCTGGTTGCTGGTGTTTTGCTGATGTCAGTGAATTTGCAGTCGGAGCTTACACACAGAGTATTTACTGAAATCAGAGGAACACAGAGTGTGGCACCTTATGTATTTATAGCACATGTAGCTTATATTTGTAAAGCTCAATAGCCCTCTCTCTCTCTGCCAAAATGGAACAATAATACTGTCATATGAGAACAATCCTACAAAACGTTTTGCAATCATTTAAAGTATCCATCTATCCACCAATCTATGGAGTCTATACTACATTATTAGTTTACTAGAGATGCATTACTCTATAAGAAGCATTTTCATTTTCTTGATTCAATAATTCATTTTTAATATCTCGTCCAAGTTAAGGTCCTCAGAAGTACCTAATAACAACGTGAAAGTAATGTAACGTCAAAGGTGTACTTAAGTACAGGTCTTGAGTAAGTGTTCACACCCCGTTACTCTGAAGGTCTTCTGTTAACTCCGACATGAACAAAGTAGTCATTTGGCTGCTAGTAACTGATGTGTAGTAGTTTGCATACTCATTCGTGAGCGGGTGTCGTATTGCTAAACTTTGCGAATGTGAAAAGTCGAACATTTCCACTGAATTTCAGTGAGATAAGCTCTGCTCGGTGTCCTGGAAACGTGCATTAACGTACGAGCCAGTATACACGGCGGGTCACTGACCTATGCGGGGTGTTGATGCGCAGGACGCCGGTGAGCTTTGGCAGAGGACGAGGCATATCCAGCTGGTCACCGGACCAGGAAACATGACAGTTGCAGAAATATTTCAGATAGTTGTAAATGCCGGAAGCCACGGCCACTCCGGTGCTGCCCGTAGCGACTATCTTGTTGTCTTTAGTGGACCTGAGCTCACACACATCCAGGCTGTCGTTGGAAAGGCTGCTGTTGACCGACACGATGAACTCCGTGGACCTGGTCCCGAGCAGGCGCTTCAGAAGCTCCGCCACCGCTCTGCCCTGCGCCTCGTCGCTGGCTTTCGGTTTGATGTGGTCCAACGAGGGGAATTTACAAAAGGCAGTTACAAAAAGACAGAACACGACGACCAGGACCGGAGCACAGCTGCTACTAGGTGACATTTTGAACAACCGGTGAAGTGAAGCCAGAGTTTCCCACCGTAGCGCAGGTTTAAAAGCAACTCTATTTCCTCATTTGCATATAACCAGGAAGCGCTGCTTCTGCTGGCCAATCAGAGAGAGAGTGCAGCCTCGATTATAACTCACGGCCAATCAGAGGAGGCAGTTCCCATAAAACAAATTCCTCTGAGAAGCCACTGTCTGTCATGTGACTAGTCTGTCACATGATAGAAATATTACAGAAGTGGCCTGATTTCAGGTACAGGCTTGATGCCATGTGATCATGTAAAAGCACAAGGTGAAAACCTTTTGACTTGGTGGATCATTGAATCACTCCTGAAACAAAGTTCAAAACACCAACGAGGACAAATGGTTAGAATGTTAGCTTGTTTAAGGGCTACTCTTTCATTGTGCTAGTCATGTCACATATCAAATCCATTAATCACCCCACCCTGGACCCTTTCCAGTTTGCATACCGTGCCAAACGGTCCACGGAGGATGCAATCTGCTCTGCTCTCCACCCAGCCCTCACCCATCTGGACTCAAAAGACTCATATGTGAGAATGCTGTTCATAGACTTTAGTTCAGCATTCAACACCATAATCCCACAAAAACTCATCTGCAAACTTGACCAGCTGGGGCTCAACACCTCGCTGTGTAACTGGCTGCTGGACTTCCTCAGTGAGAGGCCACAAGCAGTACGTGTCGGCAACAACACCTCGAGCAGCATCACACTGAGCACAGGGGCCCCTCAAGGCTGTGTGCTCAGTCCACTGCTCTTCACCTTGCTGACACACGACTGCACCACAACCTACAGCACCAATCACATGGTCAAATTTGCAGACGACACAACTCTGGTAGGTCTCATTACCAACGACGATGAGACCCACTATAGGAAGGAGGTCAGCCTTCTGACCACGTGGTGCAGAGACAACAACCTCCTTCTGAATAACAGCAAGACCAAGGAGATTATTGTTGACTTCCGGAGAGGCCACACCAAACACCCACCACTGACCATCAATGGTGCTGATATAGAGAGAGTGAGCAGCACCAAATTCCTGGGGGTGGACATCAGTGAGGACCTCTCGTGGACAGCCAACACAACATCACTGGCAAAGAAAGCCCAGAGGCGCCTCTACTTTCTCCGCAAACTGAAGAAGGCAAGAACACCACCACCCATCATGTGCACCTTTTACCGAGGCACCATTGAGAGCATCCTGACAAACTGTATCACTGTGTGGGGCGGAAGCTGCACTGACTACAACAGGAAAGCCCTGCAGCGCATAGTGAACACAGCTGGAAGGATCATTGGTGCCTCACTCCCCTCACTCCCCTCCCTGCAGGACATATACGACACTCGCCTCACCCGCAAAGTGACCATGATTGTGCGCGACTCCAGCCACCCCTCACACAGTCTCATGTAACAGAGTTAATGATTCCACTTGCCATCACTGGTCATTATTTGCTCATTTTACTGTGAATTTAAGTTATTACTAATCCATATCATCTTCATGTTATTTCCTCCCTTATTTCTGTAAATATCATTTACAATGTAGTATCATTAGTTTCCCACGGAGACAAGTGTGTTGTGAGCGCCCCCTGCTGGGCCCCTGCAGACTCGAGTGGTTGGCCCCGCTTTCGGTGACCAGTCTGCTGCTTTATACTGATAACTTTATTTAGCATTAGTAACATGCTAACCAACAGCTAGCTAAAGCATGTGTTTCTTTGCTTTGGCAGTTCGCGGAGCTTGTTACCACGAGGTGGGCTGTGAGACACCTGATATGATTCTGTTTGTTACCAGACGTGTCTACTGTATGCTGTCCAGTGAATAAACCGCTGGTTGGAGCCCAAAAAGATATCAAGTGTACCTGAATCAAAACACAACGCAAAAGAGAGAGTACACAACTGCTACACTCCGTAAGCAAACAACTCTCGCATCAAGTGACATCGCATGCGACAGCTGATTACACAAAAGGAAAACAGCACACAGTGTTATGATTTATTGATCATGTAATCTTTATTTGTAGATTACATAAGATGATCATATCTTATTTGTGTAACATCTTCGTGACTTTAGTTGTTGAATAAATGTAGAGAGAACGTTTGAGTACCTCAACATTGTACTTTACTTCCTGTAAATGTACATCTTTACTGAAGGTTGCAGACCTATATTATATAATATTGTATTTACAGCATCCATGTTATGGTTAATGTGGTAATGTACAATTTTGAAGTACTTGTTCTTTTCTTCCCTTTACATATACACATTACATTCAATTAAGTATTATACATAGAAATGTGAGGGTGCCATTCTGCAGAACAAGTACTTTGTATAGTACATTTGGTGATACTACATAAAAATATGAATGCAGTACTTTTACGTGCCATGGGGTATCTTTCATTTATTTAAGTGAAGGAGCTTAATACTTTCTCCACTCATCAATATCAATCACTACTAACCTTCACCATAGTTCAGTTATTACTACTGTGAAAACCCATGATGTAGCTTAGCATGTGTTACAGACACACAGCACGTTTCCATCATACATGTATGTTTTCTTCAAACAAGAAAAAAGAAGGCTCTTTTCTCAAACAGTGAATGCTGAGAAATCTGTGAATATGCTCATGATGTTTAGAAACTGTACTTATTGAGTAGAGTGAACTCTCAGCTCTGCATTCATTCAACTCATTACAAGAACGCAGGTCAAAATAAACTCTGAAATAGTCTAAAAAAGAAATGATTCTAAATGCAAAACCTACGTGCAAAGTGGTCTCCAGCTGAACAAGTATTGAATCGGACTCTGAAGCAACACTCAACAGTACAGTGCTTGGAACAGGGGGACGATACAAAACAATAACAAATAAACCACAGTGGGATACAATTCATTAAAAAATGTTTTATTTTCAAGTCCGAAATCCCAACATCAAACTTCCAGCAAAAATGTTGCACATGTGGAAGTAAATACAAAGGTCCCATACAGACCACAGGCTGCACAGAAGCCAAACACACAGCAGCAGTGAGCTAGAAAAGTGAATTACACTGAAGACAAATGTACATCACGCTGATTCAATGACTGCATTAGCATAAACATCCAGCTTACTGCTGGTGTGAGCATCAAAGTGCGTGTTCGCTTTTGCAAGTTTGTGTTTCAGCTTTTATTTACCAAAGATATAACAAAAAGCATAAGAGGCAACGGTGAGAGCTAGAAAGGCCTCCCATCTACACTCCAGTCATCAGGTATTATTTGGTTGATTTTTACCATTTATTTCACAGTGAGTTTTCTTGAGGTTTACTGTGTTAACTTTCATCCCGGGCGAGTTGTGTTTTCTAAAAGGGAGAAGACATTCCTAGGTTGAGGCTGGTACAGTAGTAGTGCAGCGTGAATGGCGATGGTTTAAAATGTCCCTTAACAACCCACAAGGCAGACAGACCTGCAGAACCTCCGTATCTCCAAACTAAGGCGTCACAGATACCAAACAATTACTGAAGATCATCACTAAGAATGTAGAAAAAAAGCTTTGTACGCAGAGCAGGATTCAGCCTGGTGATGAAATTTATCCAGATCTGACACAACGATTACACTCAGGCACTTTCAGCAGTGATGAACACATGATCAACACCACTTCTGACTGAAAGTAGTATTACAAAGTATGAGGTATGAGCATTCTCCCAAACGAATCCACTGACTGGGCACACACAAAGAACTTAAAGTTACTACGAGGAACTTCCCTTTTGTGTTGATTTTGGCGGTCCCTGTGGACAAAGGTGGTAGTGTTTATGAGCACCAGACCTCCCTTAAGAAAACCTCTCATTTTACTGAAGCAGGGGTCTGACAGTCTACCACGATCAGTCCTGGTTCGGGTTCTCCCTAGCATCCATTTCCTACAGCGGGCCCTTCAATACGGCCTGGGTCTCCGGCAGCGTGGTGTCGGTTCCCAGTGGGGACCGGAGGAGCAGAGAGAATGACCGTGGAGGGGGCAACCGTGGCTAAGTGTAAGTGGAGAGCAGGGCCGTCCTTCAATCAGAGGATCGACAGTTCGATCCCCGGCTCCACTAGTCGCATGTCGATGTGTCCTTGAGCAAGACACTTAACCCCTAAAATTGCTCCCGTAGCTGTGCCTACGGTGTGATAGAATCTGAAAGTCTTTGGATGAAAGCGTCTGCTAAATGACTGTAATGTAATGTAATGAGAAGCTCTGCTCCTGGAGGAGTAGACGCTGCTGCTCTCCTCCTCCCTCTGGAGCTGGGACTGCAGGTCAAAGGCTGCAGTGAAGCCGGATCTGGGTGGACTGGTCTCTGCTGGAGGCCCCGCTGGAGTCTGACCTGAAGGAGTTTCTGGTGAACCTGCATGACCGCATCACCGACGACAAGGATCAAGAATAGCTGTAATCTTCTCTCTAATGGTCTCGTTTACTCATGAAGGTCATTTATAACAGTGGTTCTCAACAGTGGTTATTTGTCAAGAAATAGTTCCACCACCTTACTTAAAAGCACAAAATGTCATTTTTCCAATTCTCATGGTGAAAAGGATAAACAAACAATATACACTGTGAAAAAATGCAGCTTTGGTCTTGTTTTTACTTTGGACAGAGCCGGGCTAACAGTCCCCCCCTTGCAGTCTTTATGCTAAGCTATGCTAAGCTAGGCTAATCAAATCCAGACTCCAGCTCCATACTTATCACACAGGCATGAGATTCAAATCCATCTCGTCATCTAACTCTGGAAAAGGTAATATGCGCATTTCCAAAAACGCTTTTGTTTTCAGAGCAGTGGAATCAAAAACAGTACCAAGACACTCACATATAAAATTCCATTGGATTGGAAATTTAATCAGTGTGAATGTTAAGTGAAAATCATTTTTTCTCCTGCAACGTGCACAATTATCCAAGACTGATTTTACTGCATGTGCAAAACAGATTGTTCCTGCAAAATTCAGGCTGTTAGATTTTCTACATCAAAACGTTTTGGGACAGCCATGGAAAACTGGAGGTGGAGGAGGACATTCTTCTTGCTGCGACTTGAGGTTCTTTTCTCCAAAATGGTGTCTCTGCTCACTATAGTGTCTTCAAGGCCTGTGGGTAGTACTTGAGGAAGATCCTGCGGGCGATCTCGTACGTGTCTCCCTGAGGCTTGGTTGGGTACGTGCGGCCGTTGTAAATGAATCCCTTTTCTACCTGGAAAACCTCCTGGTTGAAGGCGTCCTGCTTGAATGGTCGTCCGCTGTCCAGACACTCTACCAGGGTGTGAACGAAAAGGCCCCATCGCTGGGCGTAGTAGTCCTCCATAAGGCCTCCCCACTCTTTGCTGGCGTAGTCCAGAATCTCACCACTGGGACCCCATAGGGTCAGCTGGTTTCTGGCGTTCATGTCGTAGAGCTGCGCCTCCTTCTCATCTAGGGCTAAGGATCGGGCCCGCTCCAGCCATGTCCCCAATAGGAAGTTGCGGTCGCTGCTCAGCAAACGATTAAGTTCAGGCAAGAGATCATTAACCAGCACCCCGCCTGCAATCAGCAACTCTGGCAGCTTTTGTTTCCAGAAGGCCTCTACGATATCCTGGTAAAAGGAAGTCGTCAGGACTTGTAGGACCTGCCGAGTCACATCCACGAGGTCGTACCGGAAAGTCTCCTTGGACATGAGAGATGGAGCTGCCTCCATAATCAGTTTCCAGGCTTTGTACAAATCAGATGGGTCATACCAGACACCAGAATTCATGCGAAAAGAGGGCCGGTGCACCAGTGGGCTATGGTTGTGGTTTCGGTAATGTGGCACTGTGCAGTTGTAGACGCTGGCAAACAGGAGCCTCCATGCGGCGGTCAGGTTCTCCTGTGTGCTGCCGTAGCGGCGTATTGCATACAGCGACACCCACTTGGACAAGTTGACGGGCTCCTTGCGCCACGCCAGCTCGCTCATCAACTCGAACATCACAGGATTCTGCTCGATGCCCTCCGGCGTCATGCCTATGCCCACCAGGGTGGAGTTTGGGAAGTGTAAGGCTTTGAAGGGCCCTGAATTGATGCTCTCCACTGTGCCAAATAATCCACTGTTGCCCCCAAAGTTTTGCAGCATGCACCAGATGAAGGGCTGTCCGTAGAAAGACTTGGTGTAAGAGAAAATTGGCTCGGTCTCTGCAAACAGGTCCAGCACGATCATCCTTCCGAGGGGCACTCCGTGTAGCAGGGCCTGAATCTGAGCCGGCTTCCAGAACGCTGCGTCACTGAAGAACAGCCAGCCTTGCATCAGCCAAATTGCCTGAGGATCGACTGGGGAGAAAAGAAAATGGAGATTTGGATGAGGGACAAGAAGGGCACAGTTCTCGAACATGGCTGGAAACCAGCAGTGTGCTGGGGGGGTCACACATGGGTCAACAAACTAGGGCAATTATTGTACTTGTTACCCAAAATACCAGCACTACGACCACTATTGGATTTAAAACTTGCAACGTGAACTGGATATTAGTCACTCAGACACTCACCTGCAGTCATTGAGGCAAAGACAGAGCGACTGACTGCAGACAGGTAGGTGGGGTCAGAGGAGGGTGGATTCATCTCATTGAAGGTGTCAGTGTTGTAGATGTGATCTGTACCAAACTGCTTGACCACTTGAGACAGATAAAGGGAACCGATCCGGAGGAAAAGTGGGTCGCGAGGGTCTAAGATGTAGGAGCACGAGTAGCTGCAGTTGAATCGAGCCCAAGACTCCAATCTGGTTACATTGGCTTCTGGATACAGCCTGAAATACAAGAAACACTTCAGAGACCCAAAGCTTTTGACCAAAATATTCCCTAGCCATATCCTCACAGACTCTCAAAAGAATCAGGAAGTGGGACACAGAAGTGGAGTAAACAGAACGTACAGACTCTGGAAGCAACCTAAGTTGAAGAGAAATGCCCAACTTAATCTTCCTAGATATGTTTCCTCAAGGCTAGAGTATGCATGAAATTAACTAGTTCATACAAAGTGTCTGAAGGCAAAAATGTTTATACCAAATCTGTATGGCCAAACTCAAAGACACGGAGAGAAGCTCATTATAGAGAGGGGCCAATGAGAATAACAGCGCAAGTTCAATCAACATTTAGGTTGATAGGACTTGAACCAGGTCTTTAAATATCACCATTGGTATCAGCCTGTATATAATTCTGATATATAATTCTGAAATGTTGGAACATAAACAAGCTTGAGTCACCTGAGGATTCCCTTGGGAATGTTCCCAGAGAAGGCTGGCAGCACAGGAACCATGCCAAAGGATCTCATGCGCTCTAAGATTTTAAACTGCAAAACAAGAAGAAGTCGTGAGAGGATTCAGTCCAAGGCAGCTGGCACACTGAAATTCATCAGCAAACATTTTAAACATGCACATGATTTTATCCACAATAATAGATGGCCTTTAAAAGAGATACAAGGCCTTTAAAAGGATAAGTGTGGTTAAACGACAACCTGGGCCTCATTTTGGCCATTACTCCTAGTCAGAAAGGGCAAGAAACATGCAACAGGCTGGAAACAAAAGCCGCAGGGTGTTCATAGTTACTCGGATGTTTTCAACTAACAGTTTGGATCATAAGTGTAGTTGTGTTTACGCTGTTTTTTCTGTTCAATGAGGGTTATCGGCAACATTTCAGTTGTGTTCATGTGTCACAATAAGTCATTTGAGTTCAGGAAGTACAATAGTTGCTTGGGTGTAATGTAAGTTAAGTGAGTTTATTATGTTTCCTCTGTGTTAATGAGGAGGAAGTGTTCATTTTAGTTAAAATGTGGGGTACAGTGTTATTATATCGCCAGCTACATTTGTAGGCAGTAGATCTGGTGGATGGCCAGTAGGTGTCAGTGTTGCGACATCAGCAGTGTCTGTGACAGAGAGCCAGAGGGAAGTCTGCGTGAATACTCGAGAACATGAGAATCTCTGAACAGGATAGAAGAAGAAAGCGCTGAGAAGCGACTGCATATCTAAACGTATGTCTTTATATTTACAGGTAAGCTGGTGATGTTATTTAGGTACCCCGGGCTAGTAGATACTGTATGTTGGTGGCAATGTGTTACGTCTTGTAAATGTTTATTTGTAACAGGATTAACTGTGTAAATTTAGCTAGCTAGCAGCTAATGCAAGATTGCTGACCGCCATTGTAGCAGTAGGAGCGCGGGACGGCAGCCGTGATAATGAGCCCCCGTCGCTCATATTATTGTTTTGTTACTACTGTTTAGTATTAAATATGGTGAATAGGAGAATCTCTGAAAAGCATAGAAGAAGAAAGCGCTGAGAAGCAACAGCATACCTAAACGTATATCTTTATATTTACAGAACCATTTTCATTAAATGTGTAGCACCAGATTGAGCCTGTGTGACATCATTCTGTGCACCGCTACATTCACCTTTAATATTACCACCAAATAAAGAGGTTTAGATGATCTGGCCAACCTGGGGGTTTGTTTTCACTATGTCACTGCGTATCAAGAGCTCAACTGATGCTTTATACAAAGTGAGTTACCATAAACAATAGGAATGACAACGAAAACCCAAGTGTCCAAACTGAAGCCACTATATGCAGAAAAGCGATGTGGTTACAGTTCCTTTACATTTTTCTGAGTGTCTGTCAATTGAAAACTAAGACAATCCATGTAACAGCTGGTGCAGTCTACGTGCTGCTTCCAGTCTCAGGGTTTAATGCTCCCACTCAGTGGTGCCAGTCAGAAATGTCCTGATTCTACACATAGTGGCGTCCCACTGCGTTGACAAGCAAGGAGGTTTCAGTACTTGGAGGTAGAGCTGGTTCACATGCCAGGACTGTGGCAGAGGCCCACCGAACCTGAAAAGGTTTCCCATACGGTTCCAGGCCAGAAACGCCGCGCCCGAGAAGAACTCTTCAATCTCCGTGTGGTTCAACCCAAGAGCTTGGTAAACCTGAAAGGGACACAACAAGTAGATGAGTTGACGTCCGTCCACATGCTGCTGCACATATCAATCAACATGTATCTGCTTCTAAGACATTAGGTTGCACAGGTCAAATTGAGATATAAATTATCTTCCTGCTCGTCTTAAAGGGGAAGACAAAGAATTCCAATATGGTTTTTCTATGGCCTAGTAAAGTTTAATGTGAACATGAGCTAGTCTCTCTCAAGGCCAGAAACCAGAGAAGTAAGTCAAACTAGAAAATGCATTTCCTGCTGAAAATGCGTTGGAATGCTGAAAGCTGAAATGAATTGTAAAAAAATAGCTGAAAAATGGGAGACTACCCGTCTGAAAAATGTTGAAGCCCGAAAGCATTTAAACTGCACTGCTGAAAACCCTTCTAGTTGAAATGTCTCACTATGGTGTCTGTAGCTGAAAGTATGAGAAGAAGAAGAAGGCTTTGAAAGTTGAAGAAGTTTAACAGGATTTGAAGATTTTTCTCCATAGAGATCCCATTCAAAAGAAAATTGCAAAAAGCTTAATATTTTAAAGAATTTAAAGATTACAAATATGAAAAGTCATATCACCCCTCTCCTGAAAGAGCTGAACATTTTGATATTCGAATGGTTTCTGTGACTTAAGAAATGTCAGCAGTAGTGATATTTGTAGTAGTACTAGAAGTTGTAGTTGTAGTAGAAGTATTATTCGTAGTAGAGGTATTAGTAGCATTAGAATAAGTAGTAGTAGTAGTGATATTTGTAGTAGTAGAAGTTGTAGTAGAAGTATCATCAGAAGTATTAGTATTTAGAAGAAGTAGTAGAAGTAGTAGTATCAGTAGTCGTAGTAATAGCTGTAGTAGTGGTCGTAGTATTTAATATAACAGTAGAAGTAGTAGTAGAAGTAATAGTAATGGCAGTATTTGAAGTAGCAGTAATAGCAGTAGCAGTATTACTAGTAGCAGTCGTACTAATAGCTGTAGTAATACTAGTACTGGTAGTAGCATGAATAGCAGTTGTAGTACAAGTAATAGCAGTAGTGGTAGTAATAATATTGATGGTAGCAGTAATAGTAGTAGTAGTAGTAATAGTAGCAACAGCAAAAGTTGCAGTAGTAGTAGTAGCAGCAGTAATACTAGAAATATTAGCAGCAGTAGTAGTAATACTAGAAATATTAGCAGCAGTAGTAGTAATTGTCGCAGTATTAGTAAGAGCATTCATTATTTCAACAAAAAAGCCTAATTTTGAGCTTAACATTTAAATATAGTTAATCCATGCGGCTTTTATTTTGAAAGGGTGGGGCTGGGTGGGGGAGAGAGGAGGAGTCAGAATCAGAAAGTATGAAACACACAAACAGGTTATTAAATGACAGGCTTCATCACAAGCATTCCAGTTAGAATCCACTCTGTGGGGCTTTTATTTTGAAATGGGGTCATCACTAATTAGCTTAATCAGAAACACCTGTGTCCTTGCAGCCTTTTCATGGAGATAAAACAGGGAAACACCTCTCAAACAAATGCTCAAAACTCCCATAACCGTAGCTCCTATTGCTCCGATATTAATAAATGAGGAAGGATGAGTTGAAGAACAGATCCTGTAAAAATTGTGTCTGTAGTGTAAAAAAATGTGGCTGAACTGGCGATCTAGAAATGGGGTACCGTGTTCTGTGGAAGATGTTTTTGAAGCAAAATTTAACATCGGTCTCTATGGAGCAGAAAGTTCCACAGTCAATTGTCTACGACAAGGACAAGATTAGCTACTTTTAAATCCAGAAATGATGCATGAAGAGTGAAGATTGTGGACACAGTGGCAAAACACAAATATTTTTTTCACAAGAATCTCAAGCTGCACTTCACTCTAGCGGTGACATCACGCACTCTAAGCTGCGCAATACACACCCAGAAAAGTCTGGGTAAAGTCAGAAAAGGACTGAAAAAATCAGAAAAGTTAAATTGCTGCAGTTCAAAAAGTATAAAAGATATCAAAAAGCTGAATCATGCGGCAATAGATCAGGGTTTTCTAAACATTTTAAAGTTTAAATGGTGTCTGTAGCTGAAAGTATGAGGAAGTAGAAGGATTTGAAAGTTGAAAAAGTGTAAGAGGATTTTAAAATATTCTCCATAGACATCCCATTCAAAAATAAATTGCAAAAAGCTTAATAATTCAAAAAGTTTAAAGATTATAAATATGAAAAGTCATAGCACACATGAGCTGAAAGAGCTGAATTGTTGGAATGCTTAACAGCATTCCAACAATCAAGTATAAAGTGTACAATGAATGGGAGACCCACACAATGTCTGTTCTAATTCTATTGTAGTGCTGTCAGCTGTGAAACAGAAAATGTAACATGTAGTCAGAGCATTCCCCTGGTGCTCAAGGACATCTCTCCCAATTCATGGTCTATGGAGCAGCTCCACACTTTATACTCGATGACTGTCTTAGACCATAGAAATAACATGGATGGATTTAGAAAATGAGAGTAGTTCCTCTTTAATGACTCTGTCCTCACATCTCTCAGAATTACTTCCCCTTCTACTGATTTTGCTTATTTCTCTGAGAATAACACATCTCTGAACTTGCTGCAAAACTTAACTATGTAGCTGCTTAACCCCTGAATCAACATATAAAACTTTCCTGCCAAACGTGATCATTTTAGAAGGCTTAACAGGAGATGATGGAACATACATAACACTGATGCTAAGAGCCGTCTTTACCAGCGTTCTTGTGGTGTAATGTAGATTTTGTAAAGAGCATGATCACTCTCAGTCTCTGCTCTTACCTCTTGCCACAGGGCTTCCTGGCCAGTGAAAGCCAGCGGCAGATTGATTCCATTGAGTGCCATCCAGTCGATCTCTCTCTCCCATCTCGGCCAGTCCCACCACACAGAGGAATAGCTAAAAGTGCAGACGTTCTGGTAATACCGGAATCTAGATACAAACACACAAATATATAGTGTACTATAAAAACGACATGTTCAAATGAGATAAAATACCTAACAGTGTATGCAATAAAGGGAATAATAATAATCCTAAACCCATTACTAAACTACAAACCACAAAGCTTAAGTACTTAATGGAACAATGCTGAGTCGCAGTGTTTGGACAGTGCAATGCCCCACATTAGCTAAAAATCAAACGATGACTACGAGGCTTACAGAAATTGCTGACTTTAAACCGTGGATGTACAATAATAACTGGATACGGTCGCTCAGCCTTGCTTATAATGTTGCCCAGTGGCCACTGGCGGTATTGCAGCGTACATTTTCCCCAAAACGAACAGTTTCACGTGTGTAAACTGATGACAGGACTCCTCCAGCTGCAAACAAGTCATTAATGCGTCTTTCTATTATGAATGACTATGTGATGTCGATGTACAGAGAGACAAAACAATAGAAAATGAACTGAATGTTAAAACCAAGTTGACAGATCCAGTTTCACAATAGAAGTCACTAGTTTACTCATTACACCTACTCCAACATTTATGTGTATTTATGATCTGCATATTGCTTGAGATTCTAGTAACTGTCAATTTTTCTTGAAGTTGTTGTCACATAACATGGCGTATAGTTCAAATAACACCAGCACTGTTGTAACCTAAACCTATAGTTTCCTGCAGATGGTAAATGGCTAAAAGTTATAGTCATGGGAAAACTAAAGTGTGCCATGCTTGCCATGGCTTTCCCAATCGAACGACTGTGCACATGACATAACTGGGGCGAGCTGATGCAGCACTAATGCACAACAGATAATTGAAAGGAAAGGGTCCTTTAGGCTGTGGCACAAGTGTCCATAGTGCCCACAATAAACAATGAAAAGTAATGCATGACCCAGCCGTGGGTTCTGTTGTACCGCGCTGCAGCGGAGGGGGCTGGGGGTCACTGTACAGACAATTCAAACACATATGGAATGGTATCCTCTTTCACAAAGGTTGACGTCACAAGTTCTCATGATGAATCCACTTTGTGGGTTTTCTTTTTTGCTGGGAAGTATGGAAAGTCAGGTGTTCTTAGCTGCTCTAATTTAAAACAGGAGCTATCACAGCACCTCTATGACTCTCATGGCAGCTGGTTATTCAGGAATTGGGACTTTAACAGGAAGGGCTCCTCTATCTGGTGAGGTCTTGTGGCTGCCACTGAGAGGAGGTGGTGCTGGTTGCTGGTGTTTTGCTGATGTCAGTGAATTTGCAGTCGGAGCTTACACACAGAGTATTTACTGAAATCAGAGGAACACAGAGTGTGGCACCTTATGTATTTATAGCACATGTAGCTTATATTTGTAAAGCTCAATAGCCCTCTCTCTCTCTGCCAAAATGGAACAATAATACTGTCATATGAGAACAATCCTACAAAACGTTTTGCAATCATTTAAAGTATCCATCTATCCACCAATCTATGGAGTCTATACTACATTATTAGTTTACTAGAGATGCATTACTCTATAAGAAGCATTTTCATTTTCTTGATTCAATAATTCATTTTTAATATCTCGTCCAAGTTAAGGTCCTCAGAAGTACCTAATAACAACGTGAAAGTAATGTAACGTCAAAGGTGTACTTAAGTACAGGTCTTGAGTAAGTGTTCACACCCCGTTACTCTGAAGGTCTTCTGTTAACTCCGACATGAACAAAGTAGTCATTTGGCTGCTAGTAACTGATGTGTCGTAGTTTGCATACTCATTCGTGAGCGGGTGTCGTATTGCTAAACTTTGCGAATGTGAAAAGTCGAACATTTCCACTGAATTTCAGTGAGATAAGCTCTGCTCGGTGTCCTGGAAACGTGCATTAACGTACGAGCCAGTATACACGGCGGGTCACTGACCTATGCGGGGTGTTGATGCGCAGGACGCCGGTGAGCTTTGGCAGAGGACGAGGCATATCCAGCTGGTCACCGGACCAGGAAACATGACAGTTGCAGAAATATTTCAGATAGTTGTAAATGCCGGAAGCCACGGCCACTCCGGTGCTGCCCGTAGCGACTATCTTGTTGTCTTTAGTGGACCTGAGCTCACACACATCCA
The DNA here is from genome assembly GCF_050575085.1 of Anarhichas minor. Classification (NCBI taxonomy): domain Eukaryota; kingdom Metazoa; phylum Chordata; class Actinopteri; order Perciformes; family Anarhichadidae; genus Anarhichas; species Anarhichas minor. Next base: position 2,503,202 of record NW_027466463.1, on the reverse strand, counting down.
GGCTGTCGTTGGAAAGGCTGCTGTTGACCGACACGATGAACTCCGTGGACCTGGTCCCGAGCAGGCGCTTCAGAAGCTCCGCCACCGCTCTGCCCTGCGCCTCGTCGCTGGCTTTCGGTTTGATGTGGTCCAACGAGGGGAATTTACAAAAGGCAGTTACAAAAAGACAGAACACGACGACCAGGACCGGAGCACAGCTGCTACTAGGTGACATTTTGAACAACCGGTGAAGTGAAGCCAGAGTTTCCCACCGTAGCGCAGGTTTAAAAGCAACTCTATTTCCTCATTTGCATATAACCAGGAAGCGCTGCTTCTGCTGGCCAATCAGAGAGAGAGTGCAGCCTCGATTATAACTCACGGCCAATCAGAGGAGGCAGTTCCCATAAAACAAATTCCTCTGAGAAGCCACTGTCTGTCATGTGACTAGTCTGTCACATGATAGAAATATTACAGAAGTGGCCTGATTTCAGGTACAGGCTTGATGCCATGTGATCATGTAAAAGCACAAGGTGAAAACCTTTTGACTTGGTGGATCATTGAATCACTCCTGAAACAAAGTTCAAAACACCAACGAGGACAAATGGTTAGAATGTTAGCTTGTTTAAGGGCTACTCTTTCATTGTGCTAGTCATGTCACATATCAAATCCATTAATCACCCCACCCTGGACCCTTTCCAGTTTGCATACCGTGCCAAACGGTCCACGGAGGATGCAATCTGCTCTGCTCTCCACCCAGCCCTCACCCATCTGGACTCAAAAGACTCATATGTGAGAATGCTGTTCATAGACTTTAGTTCAGCATTCAACACCATAATCCCACAAAAACTCATCTGCAAACTTGACCAGCTGGGGCTCAACACCTCGCTGTGTAACTGGCTGCTGGACTTCCTCAGTGAGAGGCCACAAGCAGTACGTGTCGGCAACAACACCTCGAGCAGCATCACACTGAGCACAGGGGCCCCTCAAGGCTGTGTGCTCAGTCCACTGCTCTTCACCTTGCTGACACACGACTGCACCACAACCTACAGCACCAATCACATGGTCAAATTTGCAGACGACACAACTCTGGTAGGTCTCATTACCAACGACGATGAGACCCACTATAGGAAGGAGGTCAGCCTTCTGACCACGTGGTGCAGAGACAACAACCTCCTTCTGAATAACAGCAAGACCAAGGAGATTATTGTTGACTTCCGGAGAGGCCACACCAAACACCCACCACTGACCATCAATGGTGCTGATATAGAGAGAGTGAGCAGCACCAAATTCCTGGGGGTGGACATCAGTGAGGACCTCTCGTGGACAGCCAACACAACATCACTGGCAAAGAAAGCCCAGAGGCGCCTCTACTTTCTCCGCAAACTGAAGAAGGCAAGAACACCACCACCCATCATGTGCACCTTTTACCGAGGCACCATTGAGAGCATCCTGACAAACTGTATCACTGTGTGGGGCGGAAGCTGCACTGACTACAACAGGAAAGCCCTGCAGCGCATAGTGAACACAGCTGGAAGGATCATTGGTGCCTCACTCCCCTCACTCCCCTCCCTGCAGGACATATACGACACTCGCCTCACCCGCAAAGTGACCATGATTGTGCGCGACTCCAGCCACCCCTCACACAGTCTCATGTAACAGAGTTAATGATTCCACTTGCCATCACTGGTCATTATTTGCTCATTTTACTGTGAATTTAAGTTATTACTAATCCATATCATCTTCATGTTATTTCCTCCCTTATTTCTGTAAATATCATTTACAATGTAGTATCATTAGTTTCCCACGGAGACAAGTGTGTTGTGAGCGCCCCCTGCTGGGCCCCTGCAGACTCGAGTGGTTGGCCCCGCTTTCGGTGACCAGTCTGCTGCTTTATACTGATAACTTTATTTAGCATTAGTAACATGCTAACCAACAGCTAGCTAAAGCATGTGTTTCTTTGCTTTGGCAGTTCGCGGAGCTTGTTACCACGAGGTGGGCTGTGAGACACCTGATATGATTCTGTTTGTTACCAGACGTGTCTACTGTATGCTGTCCAGTGAATAAACCGCTGGTTGGAGCCCAAAAAGATATCAAGTGTACCTGAATCAAAACACAACGCAAAAGAGAGAGTACACAACTGCTACACTCCGTAAGCAAACAACTCTCGCATCAAGTGACATCGCATGCGACAGCTGATTACACAAAAGGAAAACAGCACACAGTGTTATGATTTATTGATCATGTAATCTTTATTTGTAGATTACATAAGATGATCATATCTTATTTGTGTAACATCTTCGTGACTTTAGTTGTTGAATAAATGTAGAGAGAACGTTTGAGTACCTCAACATTGTACTTTACTTCCTGTAAATGTACATCTTTACTGAAGGTTGCAGACCTATATTATATAATATTGTATTTACAGCATCCATGTTATGGTTAATGTGGTAATGTACAATTTTGAAGTACTTGTTCTTTTCTTCCCTTTACATATACACATTACATTCAATTAAGTATTATACATAGAAATGTGAGGGTGCCATTCTGCAGAACAAGTACTTTGTATAGTACATTTGGTGATACTACATAAAAATATGAATGCAGTACTTTTACGTGCCATGGGGTATCTTTCATTTATTTAAGTGAAGGAGCTTAATACTTTCTCCACTCATCAATATCAATCACTACTAACCTTCACCATAGTTCAGTTATTACTACTGTGAAAACCCATGATGTAGCTTAGCATGTGTTACAGACACACAGCACGTTTCCATCATACATGTATGTTTTCTTCAAACAAGAAAAAAGAAGGCTCTTTTCTCAAACAGTGAATGCTGAGAAATCTGTGAATATGCTCATGATGTTTAGAAACTGTACTTATTGAGTAGAGTGAACTCTCAGCTCTGCATTCATTCAACTCATTACAAGAACGCAGGTCAAAATAAACTCTGAAATAGTCTAAAAAAGAAATGATTCTAAATGCAAAACCTACGTGCAAAGTGGTCTCCAGCTGAACAAGTATTGAATCGGACTCTGAAGCAACACTCAACAGTACAGTGCTTGGAACAGGGGGACGATACAAAACAATAACAAATAAACCACAGTGGGATACAATTCATTAAAAAATGTTTTATTTTCAAGTCCGAAATCCCAACATCAAACTTCCAGCAAAAATGTTGCACATGTGGAAGTAAATACAAAGGTCCCATACAGACCACAGGCTGCACAGAAGCCAAACACACAGCAGCAGTGAGCTAGAAAAGTGAATTACACTGAAGACAAATGTACATCACGCTGATTCAATGACTGCATTAGCATAAACATCCAGCTTACTGCTGGTGTGAGCATCAAAGTGCGTGTTCGCTTTTGCAAGTTTGTGTTTCAGCTTTTATTTACCAAAGATATAACAAAAAGCATAAGAGGCAACGGTGAGAGCTAGAAAGGCCTCCCATCTACACTCCAGTCATCAGGTATTATTTGGTTGATTTTTACCATTTATTTCACAGTGAGTTTTCTTGAGGTTTACTGTGTTAACTTTCATCCCGGGCGAGTTGTGTTTTCTAAAAGGGAGAAGACATTCCTAGGTTGAGGCTGGTACAGTAGTAGTGCAGCGTGAATGGCGATGGTTTAAAATGTCCCTTAACAACCCACAAGGCAGACAGACCTGCAGAACCTCCGTATCTCCAAACTAAGGCGTCACAGATACCAAACAATTACTGAAGATCATCACTAAGAATGTAGAAAAAAAGCTTTGTACGCAGAGCAGGATTCAGCCTGGTGATGAAATTTATCCAGATCTGACACAACGATTACACTCAGGCACTTTCAGCAGTGATGAACACATGATCAACACCACTTCTGACTGAAAGTAGTATTACAAAGTATGAGGTATGAGCATTCTCCCAAACGAATCCACTGACTGGGCACACACAAAGAACTTAAAGTTACTACGAGGAACTTCCCTTTTGTGTTGATTTTGGCGGTCCCTGTGGACAAAGGTGGTAGTGTTTATGAGCACCAGACCTCCCTTAAGAAAACCTCTCATTTTACTGAAGCAGGGGTCTGACAGTCTACCACGATCAGTCCTGGTTCGGGTTCTCCCTAGCATCCATTTCCTACAGCGGGCCCTTCAATACGGCCTGGGTCTCCGGCAGCGTGGTGTCGGTTCCCAGTGGGGACCGGAGGAGCAGAGAGAATGACCGTGGAGGGGGCAACCGTGGCTAAGTGTAAGTGGAGAGCAGGGCCGTCCTTCAATCAGAGGATCGACAGTTCGATCCCCGGCTCCACTAGTCGCATGTCGATGTGTCCTTGAGCAAGACACTTAACCCCTAAAATTGCTCCCGTAGCTGTGCCTACGGTGTGATAGAATCTGAAAGTCTTTGGATGAAAGCGTCTGCTAAATGACTGTAATGTAATGTAATGAGAAGCTCTGCTCCTGGAGGAGTAGACGCTGCTGCTCTCCTCCTCCCTCTGGAGCTGGGACTGCAGGTCAAAGGCTGCAGTGAAGCCGGATCTGGGTGGACTGGTCTCTGCTGGAGGCCCCGCTGGAGTCTGACCTGAAGGAGTTTCTGGTGAACCTGCATGACCGCATCACCGACGACAAGGATCAAGAATAGCTGTAATCTTCTCTCTAATGGTCTCGTTTACTCATGAAGGTCATTTATAACAGTGGTTCTCAACTGGTCTGGCTGCGGGACCCACTATCACCCCTTAATGACAAGCCGCGACCCAAATCGAGGAACATTTTCAACTTCTCAATTGTATTTAATGTAAAGATGGAGCAGTTTGATCCTGAGCTGAAATTGTCCTCTTTAGTCGTGGTGTAGGGAGCTCTCTTGTGCAGAGAAACTGTTCCCGTCAGTCCCCGTCCCACACATGTTTCTCGTAAACGAGTAAAACTGCTTTGTTTGTGATGTCTGTAGATTCGTCCATTTGTAATGTAAAATGACCACTTGCCTAAATTTGAGCTGTGGTCTGTTGTTTGATGTCATCCGACATGTCTTCAATTCAATACTTATAGTGTCATTTGACAGAGGTATAGTTTTCAGTTTATCCCCTGCTGATATTAGCATTACAAACCATTAACGCCAAATATTGTTGAGTGTGAATAGACGGCACTCCGCTGCATAAAAATCCCCTTCAAAATATATATATATATTTCTTTCCAGGCAAAGGCCCGCGACCCACTGAAAACGGGTCCGCGACCCACTTTTGCGTCACGACCCACCAGTTGAGAATCACTGATTTAGAGGCATCAGTATCAAATTGAGACAGTTTCATAACCAGTTAAAAGTTCCTCACAGTAACTTTAAGGTTCCATTTGACAACATATATTAGTACATGGCCCATGTTTAAGATCCTCCATCAACATGTCACGGCAACTGTCACAGTCCGACCTCCACAAAGCAATATCAGATGTTGGAGTTGATTCACTGAATCACTCATGCACATCAGTTTGTCACCCACTGGGTCTGGGTTCAGCTGCTCAGGACTGGATTCAAATATTCTATCAGCCTGTTGTTGAAAATGATTCAGTTTACCTTTCGGCTCTCAGAGGTGAAGTGTCAAGCTCTGATGGGTTAAGACAGAAATGTGTCAGGCAGCTAATTCAGTGCATTAGTGGATTGAAACAACATGGCGGCCACTTCAACTCATTGGGTTACATCATGATTAATAACTCACGGAGAGAGTGCAGTCCTTTAAACACCACTACTGGGTTCAGAAACATGGCTCTAAAACGCACTTCAGAGGACACCTGCGCTGACGCGAGGCCAACAACTCATCCTGATGGAGGTGGAATAAGTAGACAACAGATTGTTACAATGAGTGAGCAGTTTCATAAACAAATGGATAAACTATACCATGCATTAATGTTTATTAATATGTATGGGATAGTTCTGAACTTCTTTATTCGTCCCGAATGTAATGATTGGCTGGGTTGCTGTCTGTCTGTCTACCTGCATTCACTCATTGCTCTTAGCTTACCAGCTGTGAGTACCAACAGTAGCCGTGTTCCTCGTTTACGTTCATAATGATCATTATGGGCTGAAGGGACGGCTGTCAGTGTTGATGACTTGAGAGATTCAGTGACTTTACAGCCAGTGCTGCTAGCTGCTTTCATTGGGAAACAGTTGGCAACACTGGGCTGGCTTTCTCAGTTTAAATCTAGCGCACTCTTGCTGGTTTGTCCATCGTTGCCACCCCCAGATTTTATGTGACAATATTTACTTATTTTCAAACTGTAAAATTTGATTTTACTGGTAAACCCCAAGGGTGCATTTCATGTTCTAATGGATATTAGGATATTTAGTAAGGTAAAAAACAATGACAGAGTATCAGTTCAAATGATCATAATAAACCAACATTTGGTTTAAAAATTATATCTGACAATAAAAAACAAAACAAAATCAGACTTGTGAAAGTGTGAAAATCAATAAGCACTCATTGACTTCATGAGACCAAATGATGGCATCTATAGAAGATATCCATGTCTGTGACCATTGGAACATGTTGCTTTAAGGCACTGTAGTACCAGAACATCAGAGAATGGCAGCAATATAAAATATTATGAAATATACAAAAATAACCAAACAATAGCGGTAAGAGATTTAGAATTCCATTTTCAGTACTTGAAACCAGACTATGTAACCTCTGAAAGAATAAAACAAATCATTCTCTTACGAGAGGTTGAGTTCATGTGGGATACATTCAGCCTTGTTCAGCTCAACACACAATGGTTTGTCTGGTCTAGTATGACCTGTAGCTAATGTATGCTATGTATTAGCATGCTACAGAAAACATCCTGGTGGTTTTACTCAAAGCTGCTGCTGCGTCACCGAGCCTCTGACTAGCTTAGCTGTTAGCACGGGTTCACGGGAACCAGAACTTGCAGAGTGTTTAAAACACAGCTTTGTGCTCAGCTGAACCCGACTGCTGTGTCGATACGAGGATGATTAAGATAAACTCAGCAGAACACTGCTGGATGCTCATTATTCTCAGAAAAGGGGAATTAAAGAAATTGGTGTGCGCATACTTGAGACCTAACTAATGTGTTGAATGAATTTCCTCATAAAACGTGCAGATTTTTTACAAACCTGCATTGTTTACATCCATGTTTAGTTGCTGGCATGCCTTAGCCGGCGCATTAGTGCGTTTCTAAGATCAGTTTGAAAGCGCTACAACATTAACAGATCTTTGCATTGTGTTGCCCTTAATGGGGACCCATTTATTAAAACATGAGTGCTACTGGTGGTCAAAAACGGCACAGGATACCTTTAAGGTAAATTTCCATTAAACCTGGCCTACAGCAGGTCTAAGTTAAGCCTCCATAGAACACAGCAGCTGGGTTTAGACCAAACAACAACACAGGTTTAGTCCCATCTTAAGGTTGAAGTCACCGCTAAGCTAATGACAGAGCAACAGCTCCACTGTACCACACACAGCTCCTCTAATGAGGACGTCTTTAAGGCGACCGACTCCAGAGAATCTTGGGAAATGAAGGCACATTGAACTTGCCATCATCCTCTGAATACCACAGAGGCTAACAAAAGCTACATAGTCTTACGTTAAGACTTAAAGAATTTTCTGGATTTACTAGATACTAATAAAAATTACTTCCATTAATAGAGAAGAGATTACACTTTTCAGCATTTAAGTTGCAGTTTGTGGGTGTTTCTGTTAGATGAGATGGAGGAGACCTGAAGGTGTTGGGCAGGTTCAGGACTGCTGACTGCTCCACTGGTTGGCCATAGGCCTGCGGAGCAGCTCCTCCACATGGCGGGCCACGTCCATCGTGTCCTCCAGGTCGAAGTCTCCATCTGGATCCAGAATGGTGTCACTCCTGACGGGACAACAGCAGAGACAGGGGCCACACTTTCATGAAGGAAAATATATATCAGCTAGCACATACAGTATTGTATATAATCTGTCACAGTACATTCAAAATAACAAAACAAAACGTATAAACCAGATACTACTACCTCAAACCAACATCTGTCATATTATCGGATCTCCGTGAGTTCAGATAATGGATGGTGTACTTGTTAACAGACAGTTACGGAGCAACATTATCATCTATCAGGAGCAGTGTTTTTGTTCACATGATGAATGTAAGTTTTGGTCTCTACCAACTCCCCCAGCTGGTCTCCATCTGTGTCTGTCTGCTGCTTGCTGCTGAGCGGGTAGAGTACAGAGTTTTTACAGCTTTGCCTCTGAAAACCAAACAACGCTGTGAGAGCGGTGAGAGTGAACCGTTTCAGACCCGACAGCTGAACAACGAGCTGAAGCTCATTGTGAAGCTCCGTAAAGTCAAGAGGAGCTGCAGCTGATCTTCACATTGTCATTTGATACATGCATTATCAAAACAGATATATATGTTATAGCCACTTTAAGTAGCAGCAGCAATACTATAACACAACAAATAAGCAAAAGTACATCAATACTATAAGCAAAATGTAAGTATCAAAAGTATTCTTAATGAAGTAAAAGAGACCCCTTTGAGTGTAGCGTGTGCAGGGTCTCCTCTGGAGTGAACGGATGTCAAAGAGAGTGCTCACATAGAAGGGTAGACACCAAAGTTGTTGGGGAGGCTCACAGAGGGAGAAGCTGTTTGGTCCATGAACGTAGGAGTCCCTCCTCTGGGTTCAGGGTTGGGGGTGGTGAATCTACCAGAGACATGTCCACACATTATTACAGCAACTAAAACGTCTGCACCAGCCCTACTGACTGACCACTTTGGCTGGCAGGCGTCGCTCAAAAATTTGTATTGGGCCGACTACATTTCTTTTAAAACTAAATTCAAAGCTTCAGGAAAGTGAAAATCCCAAATTAATAGCCAGTGTTAACTGTGTTGTTGGTCTCGTCTTGATCTCATAGCATCAATATCAGCTGCTGTTAGTTGCCTCCATGCTTTTATCGTCTAACAATATAGGAACTCATTAAAACTGCACATTGTGCAGTTGCAACACAATTAAAACGGCATGTATACGGTGCATTCAGGAACTATTCAGACCGCTTCACTTTTTCACATTTTGTCATTCAGCCTCGTGCTAAATGATTTCAATTCATTTTTCCTCTCATCAACCTACACTTAATTCCTCATGATGACAAAGCCAGTAGAGTACGTTTTTGCACATGTATTAAAAAGGAAAAGAAAAATTCACATTGACATTAGTATTCAGACCCTGAACTCAGTACTTAGTTGAAGCACCCTTGGCAGCGATTATAGCCTTGCACAGCTGGATTTGGGGGTTTCTGCCATACTTCTCTGCAGATCCTCTCAAGCTCTGTCAGTGGACATCCATTTTAAGGTCTGTCCTCAAGGACAGTCACAGATTTCTCCCCGAGCCTTTCCTGTGTGCTCTGGGTCATTGTCCTGTAGTAAGGTGAACCTTCGGCCAGTCGAAGGTGTGTTCAGGACCAGGTTTTCATGCAGGACATCTCAGTACTTTGCTCTGTGCAGCTTTCCCTCAACCTTGATAAGACCCTCGGCTCCTGCTTTTAACAGCATGGCAAACATTGCCAATAGATGAGTTAAAGGTATTTGAGCATAAAGCTGCAACATGACAGAATGTGAAAAGGGGAAGGGAGGTGACAACTTTCTGAATGCTCTGCCCTCATTGACTGAGATGGAGGTGTGCTGCATCGACTTTTTGGGATTCAAATACCAAATCCTCATTAAACTTCAGGAACTTGCTACTTGTTCAGTTCCGTCCGTTTGATGGACAAGAGGAAAATAAAATAAATAAAAACTTACTCTGGCACAACTTGTTTGATCTGCGGTTTTACATATCCGTCCACTGCTTTTGCTGCAAGAGAGAGACACCCTCTTAAAAAAACGACATTGTTGCATAATTTCAACTTTACAGTGCCATCCATGTACTGAGCTCACTCCACCAGCTTAGGCTTCTAACGCCTGCTGAGACACCAGTTAAACATGATATGAAAATAAGTTAAAAGGTGCAATGTGTAAGATCAGAACACATTGTGAAGGTTACAGTGTGCATGTTGTGTCAACACATGTGTTGTGTTGCAGAGATATCTACTGTAATTAGCATGCTAACCAGCTAGCCCCGGCCCGTCCTGTCTTGTAATACCACTTGAACCTGGAGAGACGATAGTTAGTCACTGCAGTGTCCAGTCTGTCCTCGGTCCATCATGAGAGGACCAAGAAGTAGAGCTGTCCCGAGGGCTTTTCAATAATACAGTTAGTTTGTTTATTGGATTAAAGCCAAAGTTGCAGAAAGGAGAAAACGACGCCCACTCTCGTTTAAACTGACAAATGCAGGAAGGACAGCTGAAAAGAAATCGCTGACTGTGTGAATTTATAATATCAGTGCGATAGATCGGACTATAAATGTGTGTATTCTGGTAAATTCACGTGTTGCTTGGATGTATTCTTGTGGCGTGTGTGACAATATTTTAGCCTTGTTCTTTCAGCGGTAACCCCGGCGGAGTGAAACGGGCTTGGGGGCAAATAAAAAATAAATATGAAAATATAATTTGCGGTAAGAAGTTTCATTCCATAACTTGTAACCAGAGAAAAGTAACGCAAGGCACTACGTCCAGTCTGTGACTGTGGGACACGACTGACACGTCGCACTGCAACACGCGGTTTAAGAAGCGGACACACTTCAGTGACTATGTGACAGGAGAATATATACAGAGTTCTGTTTCACACCACCGTGGCTGCAGCTGAAAGAAAAGGCTCAAATATTGTCAGATCTATCTTGCTTTAGATAAAGCAAGATATTAGAAGTCTGTTCATTTAAAGACATTCAGTGATTTGTTGCCAGCTGTCCTCTCTGCATTGGTCAGTTCAAACCGTGTTATTCGTACTCTGGATTATGACTTTAAATTCTTTGCATTTGTCTAATATTTTCTATCGATCCATAAACCGAGCTTTGATTGGTCAGCAGGCGCTGCTTTTATGAGAGTTAATCTCTCATCTCGAGCATAACCTTCACCGCAGCAGATTAGGTGTTCAGCAACAGCGTTACCATGGCGATCTACCCCTGACGTTACCTCGCTAACCCCAAATCCTGTTTCATAGTACAGGCATCTGGTTCGTGTCAATGGAAACACACAGATGGCGAATGTAAACTACAGGCCAAAGATTATAAGAGAGCAGCATCTCCGCTGAATGTTGCATATCCTCGCCCTGCTGTTAGTTAGTAGCTCTCTGTTTTCATTACTGATGACTGTAAATGGATTGTTTGGACCGAGTAGTAGAGGTGAAAAGCTGCCCCCTACTTACACATTCCACCTCTAATGTCAAAAAAAGCATTCTTCATGTCATTGATCTTATTTGCAGATGTATTTGGCTCAAAGCAGTGATGTGTTGCTGATACTTACAGAGCGGGGGGGTGTAGTACTTGGCGAAGACCTCGTCTTTGGGCCGGTCAGGGTAGAGAAACAGAAGGTGGTTCAGGTCACTGATGCGGTCCGCCAGGGAACGAATGGAGAAGTCCTTGGTTGTATAAGGCAACAGATTCCAGACCAGCCGTTCACCTAGCCAAAGACCGAGGGTTAACGTGATACTGCTGCAGACATGAACATATACAACCTTTGTCATGTGTGAACATAGAAGCACACAGAGGGTATTAAGGGCCGACTTAGAACAAAAAAAATGTTTTAAATACTTTTCAACAGAGCAAAAATCAGTTCTCTGTTATATTAATAAAGGATTCATTAACTAGAATGACACTCCATGTCAGAGGGCCTTAACAGCCCAGCAGTTTGCTACCTGCTTTGTTGGGGTTCTCGGCCACCCAGGCGATGGTGATGCCTCCGATCTCAGAGTCGCTGAATCTCAGCAGGAAGGTGCCGTTGGGTTTGGACAGCAGCATGTCCTGTGCTTGCTGCTTGTTAACGAAGCCCAGGATGGCCCTAGAAACACACACATTCACACACAAAGTTGTGCTTTTTATGTTGAGAGCCCATTCTTCAAAGTTGAAGGAAGTATTAGTCGTACTGATATAACAAGAAGCTATTTGTGAACATAGAGAAGGTCTTCAATCTTTTATTTTGAACTCGTAAAATATGGGAGCAAAAACAAAAGTATTTATGTTCAGTGTACATTGTGTCACCGGAGAGCCCAAATGCATAAATGCACATTAGGATTCACAAAAGAGAAGATAACAGCATAGGATTATCATAAATTGGAATGATGTTTGTGTCACGCTGGGAAAACTGGGTTGACTATGTAACGCTGCATTGGACAAAATTTGCCTTTGCAAATCTATGATTATATGGTAAAGAAAAGATCACTCCCTCATTACACATAGTTTTAGTCACAAATCTTAAAATGGGGCATTTCAGACAAACATAAAGGGATGATGTATGCATACAATATTTGAAACAAATTTTATGGAAATGTATTTGATGCAGAGTGTCAATAAAACATATTAAATAAAGAAAATGGAAAAGGTGTGGTGTAAGAAAGAGGTGAGCTTACGGGACCTGTAGCTCCTCCTCTCTGCTGGAGGTGAGAGGCTGCAGGCTACATAGCACACCCAAAACTACCACCAGTGGTTCCGTTACATTGTGGGTCATGTAGGCACCAGGTTTTGAAAAGGAAGAACTTCTCACCTTGGTGCAGACGACTCGACTCTACCTGGTGATGTTACAGGTGCAACAGCACGCTGATCAAACCCAAACACAGCCAGCAGCGATGACACATGAACACTTGGGGAGGACCCCTTTACACTCTGCTGTTAAGCTACTCTTTTATTTTGAAGAACCCTCCTCTCTCTTCCTTCCCTTTGTCCGGGGGGGGGGGGGGGGGGGTCGACCACCCCCCGGCACAGTTAGATGTCAACAGTTTCTTGCAAAAACAAAGTCAGCATGAGTCATTACCCATCATTCCAGTGAGGCTTGAGATGTTTCTTCATGAGCTCCACAACTCCATCAAACCACTGCCAGAAGGTGAAGTTTCGTCCCGGTAAGCTCTCCTGTAAAATAAACATTCTCCATCAGAATGTTTACATGCACACAAGAAGCCAGGCCACTCTGGTTGCTTTTACTGTGTGTGTGTGACTGAAGTGCTGCAGCTCCTGCGCATGTGTTCACACAGCCTGCCTGCTACCGTCAGCCCTCATGAGATCATTTTCACTGTCTATTTTTTGCTGAAAGGTTACACACTCGCCCTGCAGATGGTCCATGTGTCTTTTGTACAGTACTAGTTCTTCAGCTTTGGCTTTCTGCAAAGACGTTAATTCTTTTAAGTGTAATGTAAATCACAGTTGGGCTGTAGTAAAAGGTATAGGAAAGGTAATATGAATAGTCTTTATTGCTGAGCTTTATAGTCTTTATCAGCAACACTGTTCACTCACAACTCTGATGAATCACATTACATCTACTACTCCTCCAAAAGCACATGTAGATCTAAATCACATTTTTATTCTTAATTGGAGTAACATGGAGGAACACATTATTTTTTAAGATATGCATATAAGATATGCATATAAGATATGCATTGCCAATAAAGTGAACATTTGTGGAATCATGTTTTGAGTAGAGTATCCCTTTAATGTTGTAATGCCGTAATATAATGACATCCTCGGAAAAAAATAATAAAAAAAATACAGTGATATAATTTTAGGTCATATCTGCCACCCCTAGCGTGTGTGTCAGATTATTTGGAATGTGCAATGGGAGGACAGGCTCTGTAGTGAAAGCACAGTTCCTTACATTGCAAATGTGTCAGAATTTGACATGCAGTTGTTGAGCTGTGGAGAAGAGCTGGCCTCACCCGGTTGAACTGGGCCCAGGATATGGTCATGCTGCGGGAGTCCTCGGGGTTGTTGCTGCTGCTTGTGAAAGCTTTCTGTGCCAGGAAGACCATGTTGTCCTCCGACAGGCCACGCCCGCTGTGCATCTCTGCCTTGTACTTCATATCAAGGGTGTCGCACAGCTGGGGCCACAGCACCTTGTCTGGCACGGTGAACGGCACCCTGCCCTGAGGATGGTAAACGGTAGATGTAGATGGACTGTACTTGTATCGAGCTTTTCTATTCTTCCAACCACTCAAAGCTTTAACACTACATGTCATCATTCACACATTCATACACTGATGACAGGGGCTACCATGCAAGGTGCCATCAGAACTCTAAATAATCATTCATACACTGGCAGCACAGCCTGCGGGACAAATATGGGGTTAAGTGTCTTGCCCAAGGGCACATCGACATGGACTAGTGGAGCCAGGGATTGAACCGCCGATCCTGTGATTGAAGGACGACCCTGCTCTACCCCTGAGCCACAATGGAATGGAGGGAGAAAAGCAGGGAGGCTCAGATCCTGACGATAGATTTAGTATATTTGTTCAGCCGTCTCTCACCACATACACCACTGACTGATGTTTTAAAAAATATGGGGAGATTACTCTGAATTGTAACAGACACGATTTAACAAAAACACAACAAGCTGTCCATTCAGTGTAACAATGTATAATAATAGTAATATATAATATGTTCAGTATAGAGTTAAGGAAAACAAAAAGTCAAAATCCAGATATGTGGCATTTCAAGACCTTCATCAGCACTTTTTCAAGATTAAGGGGAACTATTACTTGCTGCGGTCACCACCTGACATGGGAAGGTATAAAAAGGTCTTCATGGGAAACATCCATGAGCAGCCAACTCACCGGCTCAGCAAAGGCGTTGTCCCACAGGACAGTGGCTGTGGCGTTGTTGTCCTGACTGCCGTGGACGATCACTACCACAGGCAGCGATAAGGTCTGCGGGTCACAGACGAGGGACAGTGACGGATCATTTATTAATACACGGCTAATGTAATGCATCATAGACATTTCATTTAAGTATCTTAAGTCTTCCAAAGGAGATCGAGACAGTAGAGATGAAATCAGTAGCCGATGGCCAAGGCGTACAGCTGACCATTCAATAACCGAGCAAGATAGCCAGTTTAGATGTATAAAAAGGTCAAATGTCCTTTCTGATTACTTTGACATGGAAGACCAGCTCGTTACCCCCGACGCTGAACTGGGATTCAAACAGAACTGTGAACTTCTCCTCCGTCACCGACTCTGCACCTCGACGGTCCGACCGCTTGATCCGCTTTAGTGACTGCATGAAGACATGAGGAGATTAGACACATTCCTTCATAACAATTAACACAGCCAATGTAGTGCATGCTGCATGTTCTCTGGACAATAGCTGGGCATCCGGCAGACGCCGCTGAAGAGGCTCCAATTTACTAGTTTGACGAGCTGAGAAGAATAAGATATATCAGGCTTTAGATGCGCACGCACGCACACACGCTTTCTCCTTCATTCTCTCATTTTATGTTACATTCTCCACTAAGAGTATGTACTGCATTCACATTGAAAAAATGACAATCTGCATACATTAATGCATTTATCTTTCTTTTTTTGTTTTTAGTGCCTCCCCTATATTCCCACACCGCTACTTCGGAGACAGTTTGGCCTTGTGTGTTCTGATTCATTATCATAATTTAGTGTGAATGAAAACTCAACTCCTGGCATTTTGCTCTTGGTGTTCTTCGCCACTCTTTTTGGAAGAAGGAAATAACGGGCGAAGCAGCTTTAAAAGCGACGTGTTTTTGTTTAGATAAGTGTGCGGTGGATCTAATGCATGTTATGGTTCATGTGGATTTCGAAAGATAAGTTATAAATATTTAAATTGTGTAATTTCAGAATGGAATTTGGTGTGTTGGTAGATTGTAGAATGATGTTTATAATATGTTGACTAATGTATCACTCTTACCATGTTTCTGAAGTGTGCACTGAGGGTGCCAGTGGCCTGCTGATACTCCATTACACAGTTGTTGTTCAGGATCTCTCCACTGCTTTCACTACCAAGGAAAAGAAAGCAGTTAGAAACATTCCTGCTGACATAGCTGGACAAATCTTCAACAAAAGGATTACGCATTTCAACTTTTAATCTCACATGATAACTAAACCATCATGGAACCATTTCTATTTGTTTGGTAACTGCTAATTAATGAATTATCTTTTCATATCCAACAAAGTACCCGTTTTAAACCCCCATTATTTGAGCCTTTTATCAGCTAAGAGTCCATAATGTGTATTACTAGAGCATTCATCACTATCACCTGTGTGTGCTCTCATTCTTCAGCAGAGCTTTGGCCTGCTGCTCGCTAACAATGACAGCCTTGACCTGGGGTGGATTCATGTGGACGTTGAGCTTCCCGCCCACCAGGAGGCGCACCGTGGCTGCAAACTTGGTCTGGGTCTTCAACACCTGGGGCGGCTGCTTTTCAATGATAAAGGTACTGAAGAGAAGGGGGGGACAATGACAGGATGGGTTAGTCAACATTTTCTCTCATGAGAGGATTTGAGTTGTCAAAGGGCAGAGGTATTAATGCATGGACAGTAGCTCAGTGTATGGATGGACGGTTTAGGAAAAGAGATTATGTCCATGAGCATTACATTACATTACAGTCATTAAGTAGACGCTTTTATCCAAAGCGACTTACAATTCAGAGTCTATCACATTTCTACACCGTAGGCACAACTACGGGAGCAGTTTTTTTGGAGTTAAGTGTCTTGCTCAAGGACACATCAACATGCGACTAGCAGAGCCAGAGCCGGGGATTGAACCTCCGACCCTCTGGGATTGAACCGCCGACCCTCTGATTGAAAGACTGCCCTGCTATCCACAGTCGCCCCCAGCAGAAGCAGCAGTGATACACGGACAGAAGTTGCTTGTGGTATCAGCACCGGCTCTCTATACTCTTGCAGCAAACCCCACAAGATAGCAAGAATAAGCCGTCTCCATGTCCACAAAGCACATGCAAACCACAAACTGACCTCTAAAGTGTCCATGCATGAGTAAAAACACGGCTCCACTGCTCAATGGGCGAGATAGAAATTTCTCCTCTTTAATCGGAGGGTCAACAACTGGTCAGTTTCCAGCACCCTTGCAAATATGTTCTCCTGGAGGCTGAGCGGTTTGATACCTCCAGTGTGCGAGCATTGGAAGAGAAGTGAAACAAAAACTGTATTCAATATTTGTGCAATGTAATTCTGTGGTTAAGCAGCACTGTAAATATGGAACTACACTGCACACTGAGTCTCTAATAAAGAGGGAGGTTGAACACAAACTCTTTAGTAGAACACCTTCGGTGGAGGCAGGGTGCATGAGAAGTAAGTGATGGGATCATAGGATCTGAATGAATAAGACATCAATCATGGGGTCAACTAAATGTAGTGTCAGTTATTCAATGAATAAGAAAAGAGTAATATCATAGACTGTATATAATCCACCCTGGATAAAGCCCTGCCAACTTTTCACCAGTATGTTGACTGCCCCACAAGGAACAATAAAACTCTGGACCGTCTGTATGCTAATGCAAAGGATGCATACAGTGCCACTGCCCTTCCCCCCCTTGGCAGGTCCTACCACAACCTGATCCTGTTGACACCCAGGTATGTTCCTCTGGTGCAGAGGCTGCCTGTGACCACCAGGACTGTGAGGAGGTGGTCTCAGGAGGCTAATGACGCCCTGCAAGACTGCTTTGAGTCAACGGATTGGGATGTGCTGTGTGGACCACATGGGGAGGACATCAACAGCATGATATATAATAAATAAAATCATAATATATTAAATTCTGTGAACAAACCACCATTCCATCCCGGACTGTACACTGCTTCCCCAACAACAAGCCATGGATCACCAGTGACCTGAAAGCTCTTCTTAATAAGAAGAAAGCAGCTTTCAGGTCTGGGGACAGGGACGAGCTCAGGAGAGTCCAGCGCGACCTGAAGGTGAAGCTCAGAGAGTGCAAGGACTCCTACAGGAGGAAGCTGGAGGCCAAACTCCAGCAGAACAACGTGAAGGAGGTGTGGACTGGAATGAAGCAGATAACCAGCTTCAAGGTTGGAGGGAGACAACCAGGGGGCTCCCTGGAGAGGGCCAACGAGCTAAACTCTTTCTTCAATAGGTTTAGCTCAGAGCCCTCATCTGTCTCCTCCACACACCACACCTCCCAAACACCACCCCCTCTGTCCCCCTTGGTGAGCTGCATGGACTCAGAGCCCCCCCACCTCAAAGGACTCTGCCACCACCGACACTATGACTCCCCCCCCCCCCGTGATGACTGGCCAGGTGAGAAGACAGCTGGAGCGACTCCATCAAGGAAAGGCTGCGGGACCTGATGGCATCAGCCCCAGGGTCCTGAAGACCTGCACCATCCAGCTGTCTAATGTCCTGCAACACCTCTTCAACCGGAGCCTGAAGCAGGAGGAAGTCCCGGTGCTGTGGAAGATGTCGTGCCTGGTTCCTGTACCAAAGAAGACGACACCATCTGGCCTCAATGACTACCGACCAGTTGCCCTCACATCGCATGTGATGAAGGTGCTGGAGAGGCTGGTCTTGGCCCACCTCCGACCGCAGGTGAAATCCTCACTGGACCCTCTGCAATTTGCATACCAGCCTCATGTGGGAGTGGACGATGCCATCATCTACCTGCTGCAACGAGCTCAGTCGCACCTGGACGGATCCGGTGGCTCTGTGAGAATCACTTTCTTTAATTTCCCCAGTACATTCAACACCATCCAACCACTGCTGCTGAGTGAGAAGCTGCGGGTGGTGGTCTCCTGGATCACCGACTACCTCACAGGCAGACCACAGTTTGTCCGACTGGGCCGTGTGCTGTCTGATGTGGTGGTCAGTGATATTGGAGCCCCACAGGGAACTGTTCTGTCTCCCTTCCTGTTCACCTTGTACACCACTGACTTCCAGTACAACTCTGTGTCATGCCATCTGCAGAAGTTCTCTGATGACTCTGCAGTGGTCGGGTGTATAAGGGACGGACGGGAGGAGGAGTATAGGGCAGTAGTGGATGACTTTGTAGAGTGGGCCGGTAGAAATCACCTGCGTCTGAACGTGGCCAAGACCAGAGAGATGGTGGTCGACTTCAGGAGGAAGACGACGAGCAGACAGCAGACTGAACTGGAAGACCAACATCAACGCTGTGTACAAGAAGGGGATGAGTCGACTCTTTTTCTTGAGGAAACTTCGATCCTTCAACGTGTGCAGCAAGATGTTGGAGATGTTCTATCAGTCTGTTGTGGTCAGTGCACTTTACTTCACCATAGTCTGCTGGGGGAGCAGCATTGGAGCCGGAGACACCAACAGACTTAACAAACTAGTTAAGAAGGCCGGCTCCATCATTGGCTGCAAACAAGACTATCTGGAAGAGGTGGTGGAGAGGAGGACACTGAAGAAACTGTTATCCATATTGGATAACCCGGTCCACCCTCTCCACCACCTACTGCAGGGACAGTGGAGCACTTTCTCCAACAGACTGATTCAGCTCCGCTGTCACAAGGACCGATACAGGAGAACATTCCTGCCCACTGCAATAAGACTTTATAATATATCACCTCTGGCCAGATCATCCACAGAACTATAACACCGCTACACTGTTGTTGCTGCGGTTGGCGATCTTGTGCACTACTGTTTAGTTTATTTATTCCTACTTAGTTAATTGAATACGATTCTATTTAGTGTATATACTGTGCATTTTTATTTACTTTATTTTCTTAAATTGAATAGGTCCTGCTCTGTTATTTTATTATATTGTATATATTGTGCATTTTCCATACTTAATATTTTTATTTTATTGTGTAACCTTGTTTGCTGCTGCCAGACAAATTTCCCCTTGGGGATGAATAAAGTATATTTCTATTCTATTCTAATAAGTGGACGACGTCACCCATTGGCTTGTAGACTACGGTTTTGATGGCTTGAGTTTGGCATTTTGGCCGTCGCCATCTTGGTATTTTGCAACCAGTTAACGGAAGTGGCCATATTTGGAATGTGGAGTAGCGACACAGAGACGCCGTATACGTCTCTGGTAGAGACCTGTCAATCACTGTGTAGCTCCGCCCCTAAAGCATCCTCTGCTTTATGGTCTGTTTGACTCTAAATGGACCATAATGTACTAAATGAACATCATGCTGTATTGAAGAAGACTTGAAACTAGAGATTGAGACCATAAACTCATGTTTACAATGTTTACTGAGGTAATAAATCAAGAGAGAAGTAGAGTCATTTTCTCATAGACTTCTATACACCCAGAGGAGTCGCCCCCTGGTGGTCAGGAGAGAGAATGCAGGATGCAGGATTTTCAAGACCAGAGGTTGCTGCCTGAGTAATATGAATGGCACACCTTAAATCATTCACTGCAAGCCACTCCAGTGTGCATGAGGTGACAATCTGACAGAACCAGGTGAACTACATCATCAGCAAAAAGTAAAAATGGAATCCTGGGGTCACCACATCAGACACTCTGTGTCAGTTGGATTCTCCTTTTTCAGAACCCTGGCTTTTCAGTGCCACCTGCCAGTCCACAGGCACTGCCCACGACCTCCACACTACACTGAAGAGGCGACGTCTAGTTCTCACCTAGTAACCAGGGCAGAGATGATGTCGGTGATGTCGCTGTTGAGTTTGCTCAGCAGCTCTTCCATGGGGCCCGGCAGAGGAAGCTGCTGGGTGAGATGTTCACAGCGTCGAATCTGCTGCCGGTTCTGCCAGATCAGGTCAGCCAGCTTCTCACACCTGGCGGACAGTAGACACATCGCCACAGTGAAGAAGTAAAAGGGAAGAGGAGAAAATGAGGCAGGGTTCCTCTATGTTAGTGGATATACAGCCTGTCTATAGGTTTATGCTTTTTATAGACATTATATTTTATGTTAGAAAATTCAAACTTCCCTCTACATCAGAAAAGAGGGAGGTAAAGCTCAGTCCTAAAATATAATATGCCAGTTAAAATGATTGTAACAGTTTAGTATATACCAGGACTGCAGGACATCCAGTCCCCCCTCATGGGGACCTCCGTTGCCAGCCAGCTGCTGCCTCCTCTTCCACTGGATGAGTTCCTCATCCAGGATCAGAGTCTGCTGCTTCCTCAGCAGGGTCAGGGTCTTCTGGTGTTGTTCTGACAGGTCCTGCAAACATACCACCATCCACATGCTGAGAAACCCTTGCATTTGTGACATGCTGGAGCAGATTCACAAAGACACGATTGCAGCCGCTGACAGCACCATGAACTGCTCATCACTTGCAACCGCTATCTGCCCCGTCTCAAGGTCCGATTCACAGAAGATATTGCTCTCATGATAACACAGCGCAAACAGCCATAAAGCTTTGCAGCTAAGTGCATTTTCATATGTCCTGATCTCAATTATCCAAGTGGCAAAGTGAAAGGTTTTACTTTGTAGCAGAACAATGAAGATGTAATTCTTCTTTTACTTCCTGCCAGACGGCGAGCTACATGCCCGACGAGGAGCAGAGGCATTTCTCAAAACTTCAGGAAGGACTTTAAAAAGTGACAGAGAGAGAAACCCTATCTGGGATTTAATATCTGTTAGTTACCACCAACTCTCTGAGGACGCTAATAAATTCACTGTAACTGTGTGTGGCTATTAGCGCTGATCCTTGTGAGTTGGACTGTTTTTACAATGAGACTCATTTGCATAGAATGGGTCAGATTTTGCACCAAATGTCTCCATATCACCTCATTTAAATATCTGCAAAATGCACAGAGATGCTCGGCAGCACAGTTAAGGGTGCATTTCAAGGAAAGCAGCAAAGAAAGCAGAAAGCCAGTAACAATTAACACACTGACTATAGACACCAGTCTCTATCCTACTGTAGGTGTTCAGAATGAGCCATTTTGCAACTGTCCGTTTAATTTATACAACATGAAATAAGTTACATTTTTAATAGAATAATAGTAATATCATTACATTGAATATACCTGATAGCAGGTACTGAAAACTGGGGTCCTGTCTATGTCCAGTTTTGAAAAGTGGACCTGACTCACTGTGACTTGATCCCCCTCCCTCTCCCTCTCCCTCCCAGCGCAGCACACGAGCAGCTCATTCTCTGTCACTCAGATACCGAAATTCGGCACCAATTGATTGATTGTGATTGTGAATAGGTGCTAGGTAGCAACAACGTAACTCAGTCGGTACCCTTACAAGTATAGAGTTTGCCTCAAACAGATGGTTTAATATGCGTTTGCTTGTATGCTTGGGCAGCCTGAATCCTCCTCCTGCAGCACAAACTGACAACATCTGCTCCAGCCTTGGACTGCAAGGGCCATGGAGTCCGCTTAGAGTAAATCTTTTTTCACCTTATTCATAAGTGCCAACGTCTGCTGAATTAACCGCAACATGCCAAATGAGTATATTTGTTCTCCAAACATATTATGTGTACAAGGTCATGAGTGTAATGTTTTTATGTAAGATAAAAACATATTAGAATAAGACTGAAAGGACTGAATGAAGTAGAAGCCGAGTGGCAGCGATAGCAGATCATTTAAAGGTGCCCTGTAGACTTTATGACCACTGATAGCATTTTCAACACTTTTCTGAGTGGCTCCCTGTATTTCTTTGTTCTCGAGCACACTCACTAGGACGCACATGCAAGCACTCGGGCAACGCTATTCGCATCCCTGCCAATCATTTCACACTTTTCCACTGATCCACAGGTGGCAGTGAGGGGTCGAGAAACAAAGCAATGCAGCAACAAAGGCAGCGAAGAAGACTGCAAGCCAGTAAATGGGGAAGTAAACAATGCGTTTACTTCCCCAACAAACAAACCGTTTGGGCTTTGCAAATGTTTTATGAGGAAGGAAATTAATCCAACATTTGTGAGACATCAATGATACACACATTGCTTTTGGTGAGTTACACTGAGTTTAAATGGTAAG
The DNA here is from genome assembly GCF_050575085.1 of Anarhichas minor. Classification (NCBI taxonomy): domain Eukaryota; kingdom Metazoa; phylum Chordata; class Actinopteri; order Perciformes; family Anarhichadidae; genus Anarhichas; species Anarhichas minor. The sequence continues at coordinate 2,480,498 of NW_027466463.1, read as the reverse complement.
TTGGTTTACAAGAAGACTCCACGAGGGATAAAATGAATCAGAAAATGAGAAGTAGGGTCATTATATCTCCGGTCCTGTAGGCCATTTGACATTAAGATTGTTGAAAGACTTCTTTTATTGTATTGGCAGGAGCCTCGTCGATACCTTTCCCTCCCCTAGTCATTTGTGTGTATACAGTGTGTGTGTGTGCGTGTGTGTGTGCGTGTGTGTGGTGTCTTCATACAAGCCTGTATTTCTGTAATGTGCTGGCCTCTCTGGTGAGCCAGGCCTCCACAGTGGTCCTCTTACTCTGTAGGGTTGTCTCCCGCTGGGTGCGCTCAGCTTGAGGCAGTGACGACAGGCTGCTCAGCTGGGCTAACGGAGCAGGAGACAGGCACGACATTACAAACACCTGCTACTACACAAAATGTTCACTTTTGGGTGAATAAGGTAACTCTGGTAACTCTTGCCTGCAGGTTGTTGTCTATAAAGATAGAGTCAAACTGGTGATGTTTAAAATGCGCCCCCAAGGCATTGAAGCAAAACACCCAACTGGAGCTAAGACATCTTCAGTTGGTCTTCTTTGGTCCGGGAGTGGAACATTTGACTTTGTTGCACTTTGTAATTGGTAAATTCACCCTTCATACATATGAGCCAATGAATGTCAAGTAGGTTCTGTGCTGATTAAGGGACGGTGTATAACATTTAGGGGTTCTTACTGACAGCATGAACGATCGACCAAAAGCTGTTCTTCGTAAACTTCTCTGAGAGGACAGAAGGAATGACTGATACTGACGGATATTCTTCAATCTTTATAAACTTCACTCAGAAATGTTATTTATTTGTTTCCAGTGAGATATTAATGACTTTATATAGAGACTTTGTTGTTGGCAACATGACTGTTGCTGCTCCGGAAACAATATTTAGATATACCTAAATTATAAATAGAATCTAAATCTGTTCTGAATTGATTTGTTTTTAAAATCTTATACATGTTTTTAAAACAATTATCCAGTCATGTAGAAGAACAGCATTGATAAGAGTCGCTCCTATTCATACTAACATCCTACAGAAACCTATCCCTACCTGAAGGCCACCGTAGTTCTCCGACACGCTGGGAAAGCGAGGGCTGAGCTGAGGGCTGTTTAGTTGGTGGCAACCTGCCACAAAGCACTAGATACCACCAACACGTGCACACTGTCCCTTTAAGGGTACCGGTGTATCTTTAGTATTATGTTGAGCAGAAACTCATTGTTTTAGATTGGGAACACTTATGTAAAGCACTGAAAGAAATCAAAACAATACAGATTGGGAGTGTAATGGTGTGTGCATTTGTCTGCATCACTCAGACCTGTATGACTTTCTACATGCGTGCATGTGTATGTGTGTATGCATCTCTCATCCTCACCCTGGATGCGCAGGTTCTCCTGGTACTGGATAATGAAGTACTCCTGGCTGTGCTGCAGCTTTCTCAGTTCATTCTCCGTCTCCTGTGTGGCCAGGCGGAGCTCTTCAAAGGACTGGTTGATCTGCTGGTGGCGCTGTGACAGGCTGTCCATAGCCTGCACCCCACTCCCACAGCTGGCCTAAACACACATTTAACAAACTCATCTTGTCAGTTTGCCTCTACCAACATCGGACTCCAACACGTGTTATTCATTGTTGGTAGATAATGCCTGGGGAATGTTGTGCACGGAGGTCGTGGGATTCCTGCAAATGACGACACCTTTAACACTTACATTTGTAGCTTCTTGAACCAGCCGTTGCTCTGAGTGCAGGATGTGTTTAATGCAGCGCACCAGCTCCAAAGGACAGCGGTCATAAGTGCTCTGCAGGTATATCACACATACACACAAAGGACTATTTAAAATCACTTGGTTCAATCCAATACCATACCAACAATTTGGCCAATCTTCGGTCACGCTCTTATAAAGTGGCGGTGTGAAAATAAACTTCATAGTGGTAACTCCTTAGTGCCCATATATTACCTGAAGCAGAGACTGCTAAACCGTAAATCGTGGGACAGCACAGAAGAACCAATATTTGACAGAAAGAGACGATTAAAGGCAAGGTTGTTAATCTTCTTCAAAAACATTTTTGATATTTTTGCTGAAATTCTCATTACAGCCTGACAGCAATCAATGAATTCAAGAGCTCTGACAAAGAAAAGAAAAGAAACCGTATCTGAGTGAGGCTGTCTGTAATAAGCCGGTCCATTCATGACAGCTGTGAGAGCTAACGGCAGCCATGTTTGTTGTTTACGTTCATAATGATCACTTTGGCTTTGAGGAGGTCAGAAAGGAAGGACTGTCAGCGTTGATGACTTGGCAACTTTCTTGCTAGATTCAGTGACTTCTGGAGCTAGCGCTGTTAGCTACTTTCATTAGAATAGAGTTGTAACACTGGGATGGGTTTTTGGGTTGGATAATTTAAAAAGTCTAGCGTACTCTTGCTAGTTTCTTATTACCAACCCTGCCTTTAATAACTATATAACTTTAAAGACTATTACAGGCTACTAAATACCTTGATGTTGACCCGGTGCCTTAAAAAGGAGTAAGCTACAAATAACAGCAGATCTGAAAAAATGATTTTACTGAGCATAACTAAGTTATTCAGAATGTTTCTTTCAGTAAAATGTTCGAGAAAACATGGCACCCAGTATATTCCAATGAAAGTTACCAGTACCTGCCATTCATAATCTACTGACACAGCTCTTTGTGATATTCTTAAGTGTGTGCACCCTTATGGATCCTTTCAGGATGTTTGTGATGTGCCGAGTGCCATATTCCCCGAGTAAGGAAACAGAGGAATCTTACAGGATACGTTTGTTTGAGTTGACAAGAGTATCACTACAGCTGAGAAATGAGACCTGCTTCGGTTAAGTGCACAATCATTTCCTAAAGTTCCAGAGAGGTTTCAGGGCAGGCTTGTTCTCCATCATCTTAAGAGTAGCTGTACCTTGAGCTGGTTGGCGTAGTGGCCCAGCTTGATCTTGAGCAGGAAGCCATCCTCTCCTCCTTGGAGCTGGGCTTTCTTCTGCAGCTCGGCCACCAGGTTTTCCAGCAGACGCTTGGCTTTAGCTTCCTCCGCTGGGTTGTCCAACTCCACTGAATCCCTGTGAGAGCACATTTACCAATTTCTAACCAATGTATGTCGAGCTCAGTGCTGCTTCACTATCGTTGACATAAATCTCTCATCAACTTTGACTATCTAACAAGAAATGAAACAAATCAGAAGTTATGATCATCATAAACGTTGCTTGTAAAAAGGTTACAAAAGTGCTTTACAAAAACAAAAGGTAAAAAATAGTTAGGTAAAAGAAGTAAAAATAATACAAACACAAAAAGTTACAACATAAAAATAATAAAATGTAAGAGCATCATCAGGCAAAGTTGGATAAGTCAGTTAGTAAAGAAGTGAAAAAATCAAAACGATATTTCTCCTTTCTTTTTCCTTTGTTCAGCATCTATACAGGCATGTCAGGGCTTCAAATACCAAACATTTGAGCTGTGCACGGCTCTACATGGACTGCTGCACGAAACGTAGGCCGCAGTAGAGCTGCAGCTACAGATCATTTGAGTAATCAAGTATTTCATCAATTATTCGAGTAATCGAATATGAAATACGTTTGCTTTATTATTAAAGAGCAACAGTAAATACCTATTTAGAAAAGAGAAAATAAGACATGTCTTTTAAAATGAACAGCTAATTTGTTTCCTTAACCCTGACCCTTAAAGAAGAAATCAACATTTGTATTGCTTAATTTGCATACAATAACTGACTCCAATTAGTGCATTTTAGTGCCATATTATGTTCTACGTTTAAAATAAAACATTTTCTGAAATAAAGGGGCCCAGTCGGGCTCAGCCCGAATAAACATCATGGAGCAGCCACCCTGTGGACCCACCACCCGCAGGGACACGCATTGGGGTCGGGTGCTATGCAGACCGGGCGGTAGGTCGGGCGGGAGGCCCGGGCATGCCGATCGCCGGCGACATAGACTAGCTCTAGGGACGTGGAACGTCACCTCGCTAGCGGGGAAAGAGCCGGAGCTGGTGCAGGAGGTGGAGCGATACCAGCTAGAAATAGTTGGACTCACCTCCACACACAGCGTTGGCTCTGGAACCAAGCTCCTGGAGAGGGGTTGGACTTTGTCCTTTTCCGGAGTTGCCCAGGGTGAGAGGCGCCGGGCGGGAGTGGGGATACTCACGAGCCCCCGGCTGAGCGCCGCTGTGTTGGAGTTCTCCCCGGAGAGCGAGAGGGTCGCCTCCATGCGCCTACGGGTTGCGGGGAGCAAGGCTCTGACTGTGGTTTGTGCTTATGCACCAAACAGCAGTTCGGAGTATCCGGCCTTCTTGGAGTCGGTGGGAGGGGTCCTGGAAAGGGCGCCGCCTACCGACTCCATAGTTCTCCTGGGGGACTTCAACGCTCACGTGGGCAATGACGGAGAAACCTGGCGGGGGGTGATTGGGAGGAACGGCTTGCCCGATCTGAACCCGAATGGTGTTTCGTTATTGGACTTCTGTGCTTGCCACGGTTTGGCCATAACGAACACTATGTTCGAACATAAGGTGGCTCATAAATGTACCTGGTACCAGAACACCTTAGGCCGGAGATCAATGATCGACTTTCTAATCGTATCATTTGATTTGCGGCCGTATGTTTTGGACACTCGGGTGAAGAGAGGAGCAGAGCTGTCAACTGATCACCACCTGGTGGTGAGTTGGATCAGATGGCAGGGGAACCGGTTGGAAAGACCCGGTAAACCCAAACGTGTAGTGAGGGTAAACTGGGAACGTCTGGCGGAGGACCCTGTCCGGGAGGTCTTTAACTCCCACCTCCGGAAGAACTTCTCACACATCCCGAGGGAGGTTGGGGACACGGAATCCGAGTGGACCATGTTCAAAGCCTCTATTGTGGACGCGGCCGCAAGGAGCTGTGGCCGGAAGGTCATCGGCGCCTGTCGTGGCGGCAACCCGAGAACCCGGTGGTGGACACCGGAGGTGAGGGAAGCCGTCAAGCTGAAGGAGACCTTCAAGGCCTGGTTGGCCCAGGGGTCTCCTGAAGCAGCTGACAGGTATCGGCAGGCCAGAAGGGCTGCAGCTGCGGTGGTCGCGAATGCTAAAACTCGGGCATGGGAGGAGTTCGGGGAGGCCATGGAGAAGGACTTTCGGTTGGCCTCAAGGAGGTTCTGGCAAACCATCCGACGGCTCAGGAAGGGAAAGCAGGGCTTACCCCAGGCTGTTCTCAGCAGGGGGGGGGGGGAACTGCTAACCCGGACGGAGGACATCGTCGGGCGGTGGAAAGAGCACTTTGAGGAACTCCTAAACCCGACCAACATGTCCTCTGCAGAGGAGGCAGCGCCTGAGGACCTAGGGGGAGGCTCACCCATATCCCTGGCAGAGGTCGCTGAGGTAGTTAAAAAGCTCCTTGGTGGCAAGGCGCCGGGGGTGGATGAGATCCGCCCTGAGATGCTGAAGGCGCTGGACATAGTTGGGCTGTCCTGGCTGACACGCCTCTTCAATGTCGCATGGGGGTCGGGATCAGTGCCCATGGAATGGCAGACCGGGGTGGTGGTTCCCATCTTCAAAAAGGGGGACCGGAGAGTGTGCTCGAATTACCGGGGTATCACACTACTCAGCCTCCCGGGGAAGGCTTATGCCAGGGTGCTGGAAAGGAGGCTCCGACCGCTTGTCGAACCTCAGATTCAAGAGGAGCAGTGCGGATTCCGTCCCGGCCGTGGAACAGTGGACCAGCTCTTTACCCTCGCAAGACTACTGGAGGGGCTCTGGGAGTTTGCCCAACCAGTCTACATGTGCTTTGTGGACTTGGAGAAGGCTTTCGACCGGGTCCCTCGGGGGGTCTTGTGGGGGGTGCTGCGGGAGTATGGGGTGCCGGACCCGTTACAACGGGCGATCCGGTCTCTGTACGACTGCAGTAGGAGCTGTGTCCGCATTCTCGGCAATAAGTCAGACACGTTCCCGGTGGGTGTTGGCCTCCGCCAGGGCTGCCCTTTGTCACCGGTCCTGTTCGTGATTTTCATGGACAGGATATCTAGGCGCAGCCTGGGGGCGGAGAACGTCAGTTTCGGGGGTCTCGGGATCGCCTCTCTGCCATTTGCAGATGATGTGGTCCTGTTAGCCTCCTCGGATCGTGACCTCCAGCATTCACTGGGACGGTTTGCAGCCGAGTGTGAAGCGGCGGGGATGAGAGTTAGCACCTCCAAATCTGAGGCCATGGTGCTCTGCCGGAAACCGGTGGATTGCTCCCTCCAGGTGGGGACGGAGTGCCTACCTCAAGCGAAGGAGTTCAAGTATCTCGGGGTCTTGTTCACGAGTGAGGGTAAGATGGAGCGGGAGATCGACAGACGGATCGGTGCAGCTGCAGCAGTAAAGCAGGCGCTGCACCGGACCGTCTTGGTGAAGAGGGAGCTGAGCCGGAAGGCAAAGCTCTCAATTTACCACTCGGTCTACGTTCCTACCCTCACCTATGGTCACGAACTCTGGGTCGTGACCGAAAGGACAAGGTCGCGGCTACAAGCGGCCGAAATGAGTTTCCTCCGTAGGGTGGCCGGGCTCAGCCTTAGAGATAGGGTAAGGAGCTCGGTCATCAGGAGGGAGCTTGGAGTCGAGCCGCTACTCCTTCGCGTCGAAAGGAGTCAGCTGAGGTGGTTCGGGCATCTAATTAGGATGCCTCCTGGACGCCTCCCACTGGAGGTTTTCCAGGCACGTCCAACTGGGAAGAGACCCCGGGGAAGACCCAGAACACGCTGCAGAGATTACATCTCCCAGCTGGCCTGGGAACGCCTCGGGATCCCCCAGAATGAGCTGGAACATGTTGCCGGTGAGAGGGAGGTCTGGGTCGGCCTGCTTGCCATGCTGCCACCGCGACCCGACCCCGGATAAGCGGTGGAAAATGGATGGATGGATGGATGGATGAAATGCAAACAAATAATTTTAAAAAGGTACACACCCTTGTGAAATTATAGGATTATATTATATTATAGGATTATATTATATTTTGATTATATTCTTTTATGAAGGAATGTATATTACAAAAAAATCCGGCCAAATGTAGCTTCTATCCAAAGGGATTGATAATGCCATTGAAATATGGGAACAAGACTACAGATCAAAGTCTTCTGCATACCAGAGCTGGCATTCAATCCACTGGGCCAGGTAGTGTCGCACCTCGATGGGGAAGTGCTGGCCGTACAGCGCCTGCATCTGGTGCAAGGCCTCACCCTGCAGCTGCTGGGCCTGGATCCACATTGCCATGGTGCTCCTGTGGAAGCAGGAGGATGGGCGGGGAAAGGATGAAGGAAGAGAGGAAGGAACTGCAGGCAAGAGTAGTAATAAGGAGGATGACCAGTAAGTAGGGATGCCCCTCGATACGCGGTTCTAAACGGGAAGATGAGACCGTAGTAAATATTAGTATCGAGGTCCGGAGTTAACGCTTCTGCTATCGGTACTGTAGAACAGTGGTTCTCAACTGGTCTGGCTGCGGGACCCACCATCACCCCTTAATGACAAGCTGCGACCCGAATTTTTTATATTTATATTTTTATATATATATAAAAAAAATTTGGGTATATCTATATTCAAGAAGTCTAGCAGTAGTAACGTCTCTGTGTAGTAAACAACTGCCAAATCAAATAAAGAAAGTACACATCAATTATATTTTAACAAATATTATTCTCAGTTTTCAAATTGAACTGGATGGATTATAAATAATACATAGAAATACACAAATAAATGTTTTTCTCATTTCAAGTAAAATAACAGCTGGATTAAAAAATGAATTACGTAACAAAATACATTTTAGAAAAATTATTTTCACTGAAATGCCCTGCAGCTTTAAATTCAGTTCATTCAGGGTGAAGTGAAAAAGCCACAACATTATATTTTTCTCATCTTCTAAAAAGAGAAATTAGTGTTGGAAGAATTCAGCTATATGAGTCTGTCCAGTCAGAGTCTAATGACTCTAGTCTCTCTGGACATTTTTCTCTTTTAGAAGTCGTCCTATGATTTAACTTTCACAACTCATACTTCAACAGTCCTGCTCTGCTCTCTGTATCCTTGTCTCTCCCACGTGTGTCATGGTGTGTACATCTCACTCAAGTGAGGGAACTCGTCAGAATACACATATTTGATTGGCTGAGCTGCATCACGTGATGTGATTCACAACGCATTGGTCGGTGTTTTTCCTGCACCGCTGAACAAGTGTCGTTAATGCATGAATAATTCCGCTGCATAAAAAATGCCCTTCAAAATAAAATCACAACATTTATTTATTTTTTTGTCAGGCAAAGGCCCGCGACCCACTGAAAACGGGTCCGCGACCCACCAGTTGAGAATCACTGCTGTAGAAGTTTAGCTTCTCAAGTCATGCACACACATGGCCTTGTTTAATGGACTAGTGCCTGGGAGATTATGGCGATGTTGTTCCTGGTTTGGTTAGACTTAGCTTTTGATGAGGGATGCAAATTGTTTACTTTGATTCCAACACTTTTATTAATTGAGGGTCACATGTACCAACTGTAAAGCCCTCTGAGGCCAATTTGTGAATTTGGGTTATACTAAATAAATTGAATTGAATAGTTTCTCTCAATGCCAGGTGTTTAGGAGATTCTCATTCAGTGGTAAATGATAGGAAAATGACACATGGTTCTTGTGTGGTTCTGAAAGATCTGCAGATGTTACTATCTTAAAGAATAACTTTAATGGGGTTATCTTACAACCCTGATGCTTGTTGTATATTATTCATTCTAAATGTTGTTGATATAATTATCCTTGCCAATCTATATGGATACAACACGTAACCTGAAAATGACTTTTTGTTGCTGTATTAAAAATCCCATTTCTTACATTGGTTGTCCCCAAGTGTATTGTTATTTTGCAAAAAATGGTTCGTTAGATAGGTGGCCTCCAAGTGCCAACAATTCTTCAATCTCTAGCCTGATGATTTTCATGCAAACATTCCCTTTGGTAGATATATGGAGGAAAAAACATTAACTTTATGTATGGAGTAATACAGCTTGCACCTCTATGTCACGCTAGACTACTGGTTAGTTTCTGTTGATATAATAACAACTCCACTAACAGACCACAGAGCTGTGTAGCTGTGTGTGCCAACCAAAAGAGAAGGCATATCCGCTAGTAGTTTTTGATGCAATCCTTTCTGAATTGACTTTACTTGGTCGGATCGGTTTCTCCTATAAAAAGAACAATAATAAGTGATCCATAGACTGAAGGTTCTCCCCATAGACTGAAGGTTCTCTCCATAGACCGAAGGTTCTCTCCATAGACTGAAGGTTTCCCCATAGACTGAAGGTTTTCCCATAAACTGAAGGTTTTCCCCATAGACTGAAGGTTTTCTCCATAGACTGGAGGTTTTCCCATAGACTGAAGGTTTTCTCCATAGACTGAAGGTTTCCTCATAGACTGAAGGTTTCCCCATAGACTGGAGGTTTTCCCATAGACTGGAGGTTTTCCCATAGACTGGAGGTTTTCCCATAGACTGAAGGTTTTCTCCATAGACTGAAGGTTTTTCCCATAGACTGGAGGTTTTCCCATGGACTGGAGGTTTTCCCATAGACTGGAGGTTTTCCCATAAACTGGAGGTTTTCCCATAAACTGGAGGTTTTCCCCATAGACTGAAGGTTTTTCCCATAGACTGGAGGTTTTCCCATGGACTGAAGGTGTCCCCAGAAGATTTGGCCCCTCCTTAGTTGACAACGAGTCGAGTCCACAGCTTCTCTAATGGAGCCGAGCGACGGTCATGACGGGCTCGCCACTGTCAGTAATCGCGCTCGCTGCCTCTCACGTTTTGGCAGCTGTCAGACTTCAAATTAGAAGTGTTCTCTAATATACAGTAATAATAAATAAGGAATTGCTTGATAATGTGTGAAATGATATGCTAAATTTGGCTTCGCAAATGATTTAAAAAAACGTGTTTTATTTACAAAGCCTGTCATTTAGTCGAGAAAAATTGTAACGAAAGAAGCACATTTATTACACAGTCCTCTGTGTACGTTTTGATATTATCTCGGGCTACACAAGTGGGCAGAACGCATCGGTCCGCAGCAGCAAAGCTTGCTCTCAACAAGTTTAAATGATAGCTTAGCTTGCTAATATACCACATTGAGATTGGCTCGTTGGCAACCATTATACGCAGCAAACTTGCAAATGGCGACCTCCGAGTATTGCTAAACAGATGTTTACATGCTGTGTGGGAAGGTGTTGGATTCACGTCACGTTTGTGACTTCGGTGGACAAGACAGCGTTAGCTAGCTAGCGAAGGCAAGCTAGTCTTGGAGCTAGCGTAGTGGGGAAAGCTTACCGATGAAGTAACGTGAACGTTAAACGTTGCAGCGCTCGAGCAAAACTTCACTTTCATGCGCCACGAGTAAGTTAGCAGTTAGTACCGTCTTTAACTCACCCGTTCAGACACGGCTGCACTCCTTACAGCACCACCATGGACGCGCAGTGGACACACTCCAACAACTTTCACGCCTCACACAGGTTGGTTGACGTACATGTCACATCGCCAACTAGCGTTACTTATAGCCTTTTGGTTTCTGGTAAAGCAGCTGTTGTTGACCAGCATGAAGTAAAGAACGAAAATGAAAGACAGCTTCCGATTTGAAGTTTCAAAATAAAGAGCTTATTTAACTACTAAGTTATTATCAGTTTATTAGCCGTTCATTAATGTGCATTTTGTTCTTCTGTACCTTGTTTATAAAAGGATACATCAATCAAATATGCTGAATAGGATTTATTGGTGTTTTCGCCAAATAATTATGATAATAATAGTTTTCACGTTTTTAATTTAGGTACAGAAAACCTACGCTTCCGGTTACATTCATGCTAACTTCAGAAAGCTATTTCCGCCAACAGCCCCACCTCTGGGATGAGGAGTCAGAATGAAAGGAGGCAACAGGTTGAATGAGAAGAGTTAGGAGTGACATAATCATATGTTTTTTTGGATTATTTATAGTTTTGATAAAAATATATATATTTTACAGTGTAAATTGCTTTATTTTAACTTTTGGTTTCATCTGACTCTACATATGATATGATGTATTGCTTTGCCTTCCATTTGTTGTGACCTGTGGCTGATGATTATTCATTTGTCCTTTGAATATGACTACACAATTGCTTTGGGTTATAGACAATTACTTCTAAGACTGGAAACCTGTTGCGTACTGATATCATTATAAGATAGCCTCTGTATAGAATGTGGTCCTTGCAGAAATAAATGCTATTGTGGGAGCAAAAAAAAAAAAACAGTGAGTGGATTCTATAACTTTTTGTCTTTTCACTTTCTACCTCTGCAACATTTTGACAATGTTTCTATGTGCATCTGGTGACATTGAGCTTGTTGACTTTAACATGAGCTATACATAAAATCTCCCATGATTGACAAATATGCTCGAATAGAAAACACAATAAAAGAAAAAAAGAAACAATGACCAAATTAAATGTCACATAGCATAATGCCATATAGCCTATCATATTAGATCTTACAGCTGTACTGTAAACTATCAGCAGAGTTTTTTGTGTCCAGTCCCTCACTTTTTCTGCTAACATTCAATAAAAACACAGACATTGTGAACCAAATAGCATTTATTAATTAAATCATTAGTGGTTAAGCAATGAAACGTACAGGAATCAGTTACCAACAAAACAAAAGCAAGGAAACAGTTAAGTGTGAACTACATTATGTTCCATTGACAAATAGGCCTCAGCACACCTGAATGTTGTCACTGCTCTGACAGACATGGCTTTGTTGATCCACTATGAAGGGTTTAGCATTCAACACATTCTCTACCACATTGTATAAAGGCGAGAATAGTTTATCTTTGCTTACATATCATTTGTTGCACTGTGAAATCTGTGCAAAATCACAATGATTTGGCCCGAGAAGCTGTTTCTAAATGCAGAAGAAGTGCAGGCAACAGAAGGCAAAAGGCTCTCTGGTAAATAAAATCAAAAACCATTATGATCTGCACTGGCAGTGATTCACATTATATACAAAAAAAACAAATACACTTGATGTGTCTGAGCTAGGAACTAAACTTTGACCTACAAATACTGTGGCAATGTGGTAAACTTTGGCAACAATTATGTAAAACTCTATACTTTCTGTTACTTTGGATTCACAGATGCATCTTGTGTCTGTCTCTGTGTTAGCTCTTTGCTGACCTGTCCAGGGTGTACACTCCTTCAGCTCAAAGTGTGCCGCGTTACGTTCTAGTTCCCGCTACCCTGACCAGGATTAGTGCATAGGTGGGTGGAAAGTTAATTTGACTATGTTAGAATAGAAAATTAATTAGTTAATCAATTAATTCTTGAATTATTTTTTGCAAGGCATTCTTGAAAATACCACCAGTAGAGGAGTGGAGAATATATAACACATTTATAAAAGCCTTATTGCAAATAAGTAAGTGTGGGCCATTGAGGAACCCCGTGTGTCATTATTGTCACGGCGATGTGGTGAAATGCACCTTTCATCTGGAGCAGAGGGAATCATAGTGGGATGACTGGACACTAGGGGTCAGTGTCAGACCGCAGCAATCACACTAGTTCTGAAACCTAGTGCCGTGAACGGCCAGGTCCTGAGTGTACACAGCCCTGGTCAGAATCTACACTGCTTCTACCAGAGGTGTGTGAGAACTAGCCCAAAGTATTTGTCCTTATCTCAGTTTATTTATGAAACACATCGTAGAATGACACATAGCAGGTTAGAAGAAGAGAATAATCAAAGTGAATCCCATCGGTGAGTGAAATGCACGAGACCTATGGATGAGCTGTCTCTGCTCTGTGTCTTGCAGACCTTCATTTTTATGGGCACTGGTTATTCTTTGGCAGTAAAATGTTGTGTAACAACATTGCATGCAACAAGGTGTGCTAAAACTACAACTATTAGGCTACATTCGGCCAAGTGTAAAATGTGATCACATACAAGTCATATACAAATATGTAACTGTTAGCTCATCATGAACATAGAAATGACAACAGAATCACTAAATAATCAGTAAGTTAGGCAGAGTAAGATAACACTTCAGTATTTAAACAGGTGAACAACAAACAGGGTGGAAGGAATATGTATGCATATGTGGTAAGCAATACAAAAGAAATGTCAGCATTTTAAGCACGCATGTGTACTTAGTGTGTTTTTGAATAATTTGGCCATTGGGAATCTGCTACTCAACAGTCATGAGCTATTTCTCTTCATGTTCAACAAATGCTACTGACGTTCAGTGGAAAGGAGATGATTCATTCCCATGTGCTCATGCCACTAGTTGTGAGTGGTTGGGGCTTTTGATAAAAAGAAAATACTGACAATTTGCACTTTCTTACAATGGAAATGATGGTGTCCCTACCTAATCATTTATTGATCTTGTCAGTTCTGCGATTGCTCCGCCTCCTTTCCTCAGCCAATAGCAACATTATTTTTGGTTTCCTCTTCCTATTTTCTTCTTCTTTTTCTTTTCAAATTTCATCATCATCTACTCCAAACACAAATGGGTTCTAAACAACCCTCAAAGTGCTTTTGCAAATATGAGAAGATTTCCATTAAGCCCTTTAAACTAAGCCCTTTCTGATTTATTTTAAGTACACAACCTGTAGTCAAATAAAGGAAACCCTAAGTTGTTAAATCGTAATTTTGTTACCACTTGGTCTTTTTTTTTATAGTTTTGGTCATCATTGTTATTGGTAATAATAACATTGTCTTGTCAAATTAACTGCTGAGATCTGGGAATGTCGTAACCCATGGTCAGGTTGACCTGCTGGGTCCAACTCTGTATGCATGTACGCTGGAACCCTACTTGGTCCTGGCTTTGCTCTTTGGTAATGTTTTGGCCACTTAAAGGAGCAGTTTGTGAGATTTAGTGACACCTACTGGTCAGGGTGCAGATTACATCCAATTTAAAACCCCTTCCACTAACTCCTCCTGTGGCGGCTTTTTAAGGTAACGTGAAAATACTTCAAGAAGTATTTCACCGCTGGAAAGATGATCTTTTCATGAAACTAGAAAAGTGGTGCTACTACCCTCGCTAGAGCCAGTGTTTAGTTTGTCCGTTCTGTGTAGACACAAGGTGGTAAAACATAGCGGACTCTGTGAAGAGGACCCGCCCCTATGTAGATATGAAGGGCTCATCCTAAGGTAACATTATACACTAATCAAAACATAGTTATGAAAATGATATTCCATTTCTGCCAATGTCTCCTCCTAAATCCTACACACTGTTCCTTTAAGGGAAACACGACAAGCTGACATATTAGCATGTTGCCAACAGTTGGCTATTTAGTGGTGCTTGGGTCCACCTGGAAAATATATAAGTAAGGAAAATATTCGCTCTCCCTTTAGCTCTGGTTTTGATCTCCACCAACTCCTGAGAAAAAGGGCTGCTACTTCCTTCACCAGCTAGTCGCTAACTCTGTCTGTCTGCTGTCGCTGCTGAACAGGGAGTGTACATCGGGTGTATCGGAGCCATTTGCACTTAAAACAGCTGGAAACGAAGTTGACGAGAGCGGTGAAACACTTCAGTCTCACCGCAGTCTTGTGGGACGAAACACCCTAAACAATGAGCTGAAAGATGCAAAAAAGGATGCGTAGATCCTCAGGGAACTGCAGAGACAGGTGATAATTATCTGTGCGTTCATCACTTTCACTCATCACTTTCACACTACATGAGATATTTACACAGGGGCCGTGTACAAACAGACAGACAATCAGACAGGAGGGGAACAAACCCAGAGGTTTGCCGAACTTATGTGGAGGAGAAAACAGCGGTGAACATTACCAACCTCCTGGTTAAACTTTGTCCTACAATACTGTGCTTGTATGCTGAAGGATTATTACTGACAGTCTGGGTACGCCCTTTCAATTTTACCTTCAAATAAAGTGGTTTAGATAATCTGGACAAAGTTTTGGCTTGTTAACCACATGTCTGGTCGTCTGACTGATCAGTCAAACTCATAGAAATGACGCCGTGTTCCCAAATCTCAGCAATAACTTGTTAGTACAAAGTTATAGTAACTAATAGTAATAATGGCCAAAATTATTTCAAAAAAAGAGTTAGACCCAAGTTGTTATAAACCGCAATTATTCTTAAGCAATCTTCCCACAATGAATTCCTTCTTTTTCTTTTACAAAAGAACTTCAGGAATTATGTTAGGATCTTGGCAAATTCCTGACTCTTTATCTAGTCGCTGTCTCTATCTCTGTCTTCATTCTCCTGCAGAGCATCTTGGTTGTCCTCCTCTTCATCCTCATCAGCCTCCTCCTCATCCCCTCCTCCATTCATCATCTCCATCTCAACCTCCACCACGCCCTCCTCCACCTCCCCATCTACTTCGCCGAAGGGATCCGCCTCCTGGGAGACCTCCACCATCTCGGTGCCTTGAACCACCTCAGTGATGCCCTCGCGGATCTTCTTGACGTGGAAGGTGAAGGGGGGCACCTTGTACACAGCGGTCTGGGACCGGGCGTAAACAACGTGGTCTGGCGTGAAGGCCTTCTTCACCTTGTCACGGGATGTCTGCATCTTCTGCTTGCGCTCAGGGTTGACACTCATTTGTGTTCCAAGCTTGCCCATCTTCTTCTCAATGTTGTGACGCGTCTTCTCGAGGTTATCCTTGGTCTTCTGTCTGGTCTTCTCTAAATTGTCCTTGGTTTTCTGCCTGGTTTTTTCCAGGTTGTCCTTGGTCTTCTGCTTTGTCTTCTCCAGGTTGTCCTTGGTCTTTTGTTTGGTCTTTTCCAGTTTCTCTTTGGTCTTTGCTCTGGTCTTATCCATCTTCTCCTTTGAGAATACCGTCTTCAGGGTTTGCACACGCTGCAGACTGCTGCGCTTGATGCGCTCGGCACGGGTCTCCTCAATGGTCTCCTCAATCTCCACCCCCTCCTCATCTGACGAGAGGTCTACATGGGGCTTGTCTGCCTTCTCTCCTTCTCCTCCCTCCTCCTCTTCTACAGCTTCCTTGAGCTCTAGCATGCTGCCCCCTCTGCTTCCTGACACAGACTCAGAAACCTTCAGGGATTTAGAGATGCTGAGTTTTGAGGGAACCTTCACTTCATCCTGTGGAGAAGAGCACACAAGGAATGTTAATGCAGTAAGTGTTAATGAGATTTAGCAAAGCCACCTTGACAAATTCTAAACGTAAACAAGTTTATAAAGAAGGAAGAAAACAGATATCGGTTAGTATCAGTTCCTCCTGTCCTCTGTCCTCCTCCCTCTGTCCTCTGTCCTCCTATCTCTGTTCTCCCATCCTCCTCCCTCCTCCCTCCTCCCTCTGTCCTCTGTCCTCCTATCTCTGTTCTCCTGTCCTCTGTCCTCCTCCCTCTGTCCTCCTCTCTCTGTCCTCCTCTCTCTGTCCTCCTCCCTCTGTCCTCTGTCCTCCTATCTCTGTTCTCCTGTCCTCTGTCCTCCTGTCCTCCTCCTCTTGTCCTCTGTCCTATCTCTGTTCTCCCGTCCTCCTCCCTCCTCCCTCTGTCCTCTGTCCTCCTATCTCTGTTCTCCTGTCCTCTGTTCTCCTCCCTCTATCCTCCTCTCTCTGTCCTCCTCCCTCTGTCCTCTGTCCTCCTATCTCTGTTCTCCTGTCCTCTGTCCTCCTCTCTCTGTCCTCCTCCCTCTGTCCTCTGTCCTCCTATCTCTCTTCCCCTGTCCTCTGTCCTCCTGTCCTCCTCCTCTTGTCCTCTGTCCTATCTCTGTTCTCCCGTCCTCCTCCCTCCTCCCTCTGTCCTCTGTCCTCCTATCTCTGTTCTCCTGTCCTCTGTTCTCCTCCCTCTGTCCTCCTCTCTCTGTCCTCCCTCGGTCCTCTGTCCTCCTATCTCTGTTCTCCTGTCCTCTGTCCTCCTCTCTCTGTCCTCCTCCCTCTGTCCTCTGTCCTCCTATCTCTGTTCTCCTGTCCTCTGTCCTCCTCCTCTTGTCCTCTGTCCTCCTATCTCTGTCCTCCTGTCCTCCTCCCTCTGTCCTCTGTCCTCCTCGCTCTGTCCTCTGTCTTCCTGGCTGTCAGCCAGCAGAGACATTCACAGGAACAAACTAGATTAGGCAGTTAAACTACAGACTCACATTTGTTTTAGGTTGTTTGTAAAAAATGCTTTTTGCCAATCGTGTGTGCTGTGCTTGTATAAATATAGCGGCGGTGGATGAGAGACAGAGGATATTAAATTAGGTTCTGCTTTTGTTTACATGTTCATGCTTGTTGAACAGATGTATTGAGTAAGTATTAACTTTTTACTTGCAAATATTTGATTGCAGTAGCAAGCATAGTTGCCACTCGAGTAATCTGTGTGTGTGTGTGTGTGTGTGTGTGTGTGTGTGTGTGTGTGTGTGTGTGTTGGAGGAGCTCAAGCTGAAGCGTGATAATAAATTACAGCAAAACATGATAAAGTACAGGTAAAAACTGACAGAAATATATTGATTCTTAGTTTCAGGTGATTATACACGAATGAAAATATACTTTAATTCTCATGTTGTGTGTTAAGTTGATGAACTTGTATAGTTAATATATTGTAATGTATATATGCATGTATGTTTTTTCCATTCTCTGTCTGTGCACAGGTACACACAGGATAACTGCGGTGAGAATGAGTCACCAGTCTACACAATAGAGGCATGTGTGGCCAAGACCAAGTGGAATCTGTAACAAGACTCCAGGGTTCACTCATTTATGTCAAACCAGAGTGAGACATGACAGAGACGAACGTAACAAAGAATGGGAAAGGTTAGGGGGGTTTCTGGGAGCTGTTAGCAAAGTGTAGAAGAGTGGCACAACAAAAGCAGTTTAAGTGCAAGTCTGCGCACACATTGATAAGATATGCATAGTACATACACACACAGACCGTATACACACAGACACACACAAACAAAACACAAGATCAGGGATAATTGAAGTTTTGTGGTCCAATCGGGTTTCTCTCTGCAGGCGGACACATGCTCTGATTCTCCCAAATCTGGTATTCATCCATAATCACTGTCGTATTACCTGAATACAGAGACACGGCCTACTACAGCTGGGGGGAGATGGGATGACAGTTTGTGGTAGATAACCCAATAACCCAAATATTGGAGGTATGTTAAGTGTGTGTGTGTGTGTGTGTGTTTTCATACGCCCGCCCTATGGCTATGCATATCGTCACATGAACGGCTCAATTGTTATATAATGTCCTGCGTCACATCCCAATCAAGAGAGGTAAGTCCCAAGTCAAGAGTCAAGTCAAGACCAACAAGTCTAAAGTCAAGTCCACGTCCTGAACTTTGTGTTCAGTCCTAAACAAGTCATTTTAGCAGACTAAATATTGCATGTATTTCAAAAAGTGTAAATAACAACTTTTAATAATGAGTTGTGAATGAATTTGATCATGAAAGTTGTTAAAATACAATAACTCCTAGCAACAGCTACTCCAACTTCAGTTTGGACTGAAGATGAGGTTAGAGGGGCTTCCTGATTGGTCAGGGTGAATTACAACAAGAAACTGGCCAACATGACATCAGGTTAAAAGAATGAGCTGAAACAAAATGTCAATCCTGTCTGATTATCAGGCTGGTACTGAGGACAGTATGTACAGTAAAGTATAGACACGTTGTGGTGAGATGAAGTGTATAAACGAGATATGGTCAGTGTTTGACTTTGAAAAATACAATAATTTGTGACTCCTTGTTGTTTCCTGTCAACACATTCTCACTCAACTCGTTAAACACTGCAGCTTGGTCAGTGGCCTTACGCTTCAAACTATGACGCTCTACGTGCCGCTCTAGAGTCAGTTTTGGACTCCGGTAAGGCGTGTCAGTTTCCACTTGTTAAATGCATAGTGTCTCTTTTGAAAAATAAACTTTGAATGTAGGTTTACTTAGTTTTTAGGTTTACTTACGCAACAAAACTACTTAATTCAAATAAGTATGTTTGTTACGTTACTGGTGTTTGTGAAGATGCAGTTTACATCCATATCCGTCCAAAATGTCATCACTTCATCATTTTATCCTGTCAGAAATGTATGAAATCAGTCAAATGTTGCAAAGTAATTCTTGGGTTATGGCCCAAAAAGTGTCCTGTGACCAAATTCTGATCAGTTTGTCCTCGAGTCCAAGTGGATGTTTGTGCCACATTTGAGCAATTCCCAAACCGCCCAGGAGACCCACTTTCCACACAATATTTCCAGTCAATATGCTCATAGCATGCACAATTTTGATTTCAGGACAAAGTATCCCCGCTACATGCAAGGCTCTGGGAATAGAGTTCTGGGTGTAATGAACCCTGCAGCCTCCAGGGCCCACTAGTTTGGCTTTGGTTGGTGTTTAGTCTTGTTACATAAAAGTCCTCCCACACAGAACACTCAACACACAAGCAAGTATGACCACCTGAGTCTGGCCCACCCTGATGAAGCATTCCTGCACAGCACCACTTTATGCCCGTCTTCTCTTTCTCCCCTCATCTAACCCCTGCTCCCTGGCCCCTTCATCTCCCATTAACATTGGTTTTTCCATGTCCTGTTTACTCGCAGATGAGGGAGCCCCCCCCCCCCCCCCCCCTTTCTATCGGGTGCCTCATCCACCTCATAAATACAATGCTTGTTAATGAAGGAATGGAAGGAGGGGTAGGGGGAGGGGGGTCTTCCTCTTTCCATCACAGCAAATCCTTGTGCAATTGGGCTCCTGAATGTCTGCATCAGGGCCCATACTTGTACGTATTTTCTTTTCCTCTCCCTCTACACCGCCTCTATGTTCAAAACAGGAACACAGCAGAGCCAGAACAAAGGACAACGAGTGGGGGGGGGGGGGGGTGAAGGTGTGGAAAGGGAAGACACATCTCTGCTGTTGTATAGATCGAGTAATAGCACAAGTGGGATGATGCTTCCGAGTCTTGGAAAACCATCTGCTCAGCAGGAAGATGATAGCATCAAAGTGTGGAGGTATGAGAGCTGGGGGGGGGGGGGGGGGGGGGGGGGGGGCTGTCCATTGTGTTCTGTTACAGTGTGATGGTGGTTTTATGAAGGTATTGTGCTGCAGTATCTTGGGTAAACTTGACCTCGGATGAGGAATCTTGGCTTTCCTGAACAGCTGTGTTGACAGGCGGGGCTGCTGGAAAATACCTGCCTCGTCGAAATTCCTTACATCTTGTTTCGATCTCAGGACAGTGCCGTGGGTGTTGCACATCACTTAAGCAACGTGTAGTCAAAGGCTCTGACATGGCCTCACAGTTTGTCACAATTGCTGCTATTGAAAGCAGATATTAGGGTGGAATGTTTGCGTGCAGCTTTTTCTTTTCACTGCTTTCTTGTCAAACTTTAAAGGAATAGTTCAACAATATGAACGTCCTAAATGGAAACAGGAAAATTGCAAATTTAATAAGCATCAGCCCATCAGAGTATGAGATATTTTACTTAAAGGCCCAGTTTGTAAGATTTAGTGGCATCTAGTGGTGAGGTTGCAGATTGCAACCAACTCTACACCCGTCCGTCCCTTTCCAAGGGTGTTGGAGAACTACGAATACCTAAATACTCTGATTCTCTACATGACTAAATAATTGCTTTTATAAACATATATAGAATTTTTTACAACAAATAAACCCAGAACCAGATTCAAATTTATATTTAAATTATACCTAAATATTGTTCATAGATCAGCAACAGTTATGAATATTATATTCCAATGCTGCAATTTAATCCTCCTAAATGTTACACACTGTTCCTTTAATATGCAAAGTTGACATTTTGTCACGGCCACAGCCGCCACAATCAATAAATGGAGATTGATTTTTATACAATGGAACTGATGCATGTTTCACTCCAAATGTTATGTACACTAAAACTGTATCACATTCCACTATGGACAACATGTGTTTATTGTTTTTATTTCCTACTGATAACACCGTTAAAAGTCCAGTCATGAATGACATGGATAAAAGATATGTGGCTGTGTTTTGGTTGTTAAAAATACTTTCATCTTCATAACTATTTTGTATGTATATTTCAAATGCATTAAGTTATGTTGCCCGGCTCTGCTCTGTGCATCAGACGTCTGGTGGAATCACAAGCTGTCTAGGCCGCAACGTGGTTCAGCTGAGCCCGGTGGAATATCTTCCTCACGTTCTGCTGCTCATCAGCTAATTCATATGAAATATGAAGAACCAGTGTCAATAATTGGCTTCACGTCACTAGCGTATACTGCAGGCAGGCACTGCCAGAACCCGTGCATTGGTGAAATCGCAGATAGCCACAACAGAGCCAAAGCTCAACGGCCCTCTCTGTGTGATCACACTTATAGTTAACTATTCTTAACGCTAATATTCAGACAGATACTGTGTGAACTCATTCCACTAGAACCAAAGGCCAACCAGAAACTGACAACCCTCTGAAAACCAACATACTTTTCCCTTAAAATCCTACAAAAATGAACAGAAATGAACAAAAATGAACCAAAGTAACCAGTCCAGTCTTTTCAAAATAAACAAAAACACATAGTAATGTTTAGGAAAACAGCACGGTTGACATAAACTTGACTGAGTAACATGAATACAAAGTAACAAATGAGTCACGTGACTAGAGACACACGTGACTAACAGCTGACATGAGAAAATGACATGAGCATCTGGTAGTGATGCAGGTGGGTTTTACATCGGTATCAGACACCAAGGGGCACCGAGCAGGCCTCGCTATGTCGGCCTGAGAACAGGTTGTTACTGTAAGGGGTAGGGATGGAGCTTAGAACAAAAATGTCTTTTGAGATATTATGGTTCAAGTGGGAAAATGCAATGCTGTTGTCCATGGCGCTCACAAAAGGAACATGGAACAGTGTGAGCTTGGGAAAGCCCAGTCTGTCAGTGTGGGAGTCACAGGCTAATGTGTTTCCATAAGAAGGATCCAACAGGGAATTCTGTGCTGCGTACGTGTGTGTGTGTGTGTGTGTGTGTGTGTGTGTCCAAGTGCATGGAAAGAGTGTATGGGGAAGTTCAGGCATTCACCTTAGTGTGTTGACTTCCTGACCCTCCTAAGTTAATGGGACATTGTTCTCCATGAGCCTGCCGCACAAAAGACAGGAAGGTACACTCAGAGCCATGGAAAGTAGACCAATGAGGAATGTAGAGGTCCTGTGAGTTACTGTGTGTGTGTGTGTGTGTGTGTGTGTGTGTGTGTGTGTGTGTGTGTGTGGCAGTGAGACTACATTTTGTCTTTCGCTCTTGCAAAACATGCAAAGGGAGATAATTTCCATATCTGGTTTGCAATTGAATTACAAAATGACAGTCATGAGGGAAGTTGCAAAACACATTGAACCACAGTGTGTGTGTGTGTGTGTGAGTGTGTGTGTGTGAGTGTGTGAGAGAGAAAGAGCGAGACAGAGTCCTAGAGCGATGGGAGTAGTCGTCTCATGATGTGTTTCAGCACAATATGGGGCTGCGCTCTTTGCTCTTTATCTCTTGTTATGCCTTCATGTTGATTTGTGTGTATGTGTGTGTGCGTTCACAATGCACTGGATTTCTGTGACCTGCTTGTTTTCAGTGTGTGTGTGTTTCAATGTGCTTGTATTTCAATTTTTTCACCCTAATCAGCCTCCCATAAAGCCATGCTGCAGTCTACTCTCCCACCACTAATAACACACACACACACACACACACACACACACACACACACACACACACACACACACACACACACACACACAAGCCACATTATTCCATTGTTGATATTCACTCTTCCTTCTTTATTTTTCTCTTTCTTTCTTCCTTGGATGTGATGTATATAGGGGTCTCGCTGAAGCTCATTTGCTGCCTCCATACCTGGTTAGGCTGATAAAATCTTATTTATTTGTTAGAAACCTCATTTAAAACTGAAGTGAAGAGGTAACAGAGGTCAATTGCATCTTAAATCTAGGAAGCCAGCAAAATGAAGCCTATAGTTCTCACAAAAGACTCTCATTGTGTGTGTAGGTGTGTGTGTGTGTGTGTGTGTGTGTGTGTGTGTGCGTGTGTGTGCGTGTGTGTGAGTGAGTGAGTGACTTGCTGAGATCAGCTGGCTGATGCTCTGTGTTGTCAGCACAACGCAGTGTTTCTCTTTTATGATGAGTGTGCATGGTCTGTCCACTCAGACAGTTGCAGTTTACATCCATGAAGTTCACCTCAGTTCATTCTTCATCCAAGTGGATATTTGTGCGAAATTTAAAGAAAGTCCCCCAGGCGTTCCTAAAATGGAAAGGACAATGCCAAAACATGAAACACAAATCTGTGAAGAATGCATTTAAAAAGTATTGGTAAAAAGGTAAAGTACACATAAAGTGGCCTTCACATGCTTAAGGAACTAATACTTGTAACCACGTTGGTGTGGTCTTAAAGGGCCGGTGTGTAGGATTTAGTGGCATCTGGCAGTGAGGTTGCAGATTGGTTTGGTTTGTCCATTCTGGGCCACTGTAGAAACATGGCAGCATTTCTTGTGATAATAAGCCCGTTGTGTGAGCAGGACTGTCACGGGGTGTCATGATGCAGCAGTATTCTTTGATATCATTTCCTGAACCTTGTTGCACATTAGCACTCTGAGCCTGTTTTCCTGTCTGTGCCTGTTTGTTTCCTGGAAGTCTCCCTTTTGAAGATGTTTCATGAGGGCATATTTGGGTTTTCTGGGCGTGGCAAGTGGTGAGCCACTGGGTCTATCAACCATTACATAGAAACCATGGCAGCAACAACAATGCCAGAGCCGTTACCTCAGCCAAATGTGTGCCAAGTGTGTTTCTACATTTTCCTGCCTCCGGCTGAGAATATGTTTTCCTCCTCTTTTGAGCTTGTGTACTTCGTGTCGTTGGTATTACAGGATGGTATTATAGTCTGCAAATGAAAACCACGGCAGAACGAAACGTTTTCAATTATATCGCCTCCCTTGGCAGGAAAAAACATTGAGTTGTACTTGTGTCTCCATGGTAACTGTGGTGAGCCTGACTGGAACTATAATGTTTCCAGATGAAAGAGATGTTTGACTGTGGTGTTAGT
Organism: Anarhichas minor; assembly: GCF_050575085.1. Lineage (NCBI taxonomy): Eukaryota > Metazoa > Chordata > Actinopteri > Perciformes > Anarhichadidae > Anarhichas > Anarhichas minor. The sequence continues at coordinate 2,456,535 of NW_027466463.1, read as the reverse complement.
GTGTGTGTGTGTGTGTGTGTGTGTGTGTGTGTGTGTGTTGATATGCTTATGATCATAATGAACATGTGTGTTTGTGTAACAAAGGTCTTTGTATGTGTGTATGTGTGCGCAATCATGCACTTCTGTGACTGTGCCTATGTGTGTGTGTGTGTGTGTGTGTGTGTGTGTGTGTCTGGGGACACGCAGCACGCCATGGAAGCTTTCCACTCTCAGCCCACACTGCAACCACTCATCAGCCTCATGGAGAGCCAGAGAGAGGAATCCCGCTGCAACACACCCCTCTCTGTCTCTTTTTTCAATCCCCCCCTCATGCTGTGAACAGGCCAGATGCATGTGTGTGAGTGTGTGTGTGTGTGTGTGTGTACAGTATGTGCGTGTTGCTCATACAGTTACAGTACACAGACACACACACACACACTGAGGAATCCTTATGACACAACTGCTGATGTAGTGAGGAACCGGGGCAGTCGAAGAAGCAAATGAGGACATTGCACTTCTTTTTCTGGTGCTTTGGAAATACAAATACCATCTATTAAGAAAAACAATGTCACCACAAGGCCCATAAAACCATTCACATGATGTTCACCAGCCAATGGGGTTTTCCACATTGTCGTGAAAGCGTAGACGTCATTGATCATTGGTGTTGAGTGAAAGCTCCACTAAATGGACCTCGTGGTGAGATTGGTTTCTCAACTGCTGCTTTCAAGGTCAAGAATACACTTTGACCCTCTACTCACTTAGCTCATACCCTTTAGCTCATGCTTAACCTCCACCAAGCACACCAACCCCCCCAAAAAAGTAATCCTCCAAACGCTCTGGTACACTTCCAGGTTTGAGATAAAAGTCGTTTTCTATAACCAGCGCACTGTGAAGCCATTTAAAAACAACGGACACCACACAACACAAACCACAACATCCCGGGAACACTTCTGGCCTTCCTTAGTTCCTGATGCACGTCACAGCCCTTTTTCTCTTTCTCCCTATTTCTACACTGTCATCTGTCAAATCAAGGCAAAAATGACAAAAATCAATCTATAAAAAGATGGACTAGACACCCGGCCTATCCAGCACCAACTGGCACTGAGCCAGCCAGGTTCATGAGCCCCAAACCTCTGAAGTAACATTCAAGTTACAGCACACGGACCAACAGGGTTTGTAGGGAATGTGGTTTTAATTTGCACATGGGTTTAACATCAAAAACTCACTAATTGCATATGCAAGTTAGTTGCTGGAAAGACATTGTTGTGACTCGTCCACCTGACTGAGAGCAAATGGAATGGTAATAAGTGTTTACAATCTACTCTTGACTGTGACTCAGTGGAGAGCTGGAGGGTCGTCCTTCAATCAGAGGATCGCATCTGCTAGTCCATGTCGATGTGTCCTTGGGCAAGACACTTAACCCCAGAATTGCTACGGTGTGCGAATGTTAGGTACAGATCCTGATGGGCAGATAGCACCTTGCATGGTAGTCCTGTCATCAGTGGATGAATGGGTGTGAATGGGTGAATGATGACATGTAGTGTGAAAGCGCTTTGAGTGGTCGGAAAGACTAGAAAAACTCTATACAAGTACAGTCCATTTACCATTTAGACAGGTCATTTCTTGCTGAAAGAATATTTCAAACCTCGTGGGTGTGACTGTGACTGTCGTATGTCACTGCAAGTTCTCCCCCAAAAGGATCATGGGATAAAATGGGTGAAGCAGGAACACCGAGACCAATGTTGGCTAAATGTGGACTTTGAATTGGGAGTAAATCTTGAATCTTGAATGATGTTTCACAACTCATCAAATGCAGTTTGAGAAAAGTAGAACATCTACCAAAGGTAAAGTAGTCAACGGCATAAATTCCCAGTCATACCAGATCAAGTAAGGCTGTAGCCACAAATGAACAAAAAATAAGTTGCGTGGCTTTAAGTTAAATGATATCCTAAACTCTGTCACAGTGAAGCAGATGGCTGACATAGCCATTGTCTTCTAACTACAGCCAATATCAGCCAGCTGACATACAGAGCAAACCTCTTAGTGATCACGGTTACAGTGAACAACTGCTCCAATGATCAAAGAGCTTTGGGACAGAATCATTACAATACAAATGCTGTTTAAATAATTTGCTTATATCATGTCAGATTAGATGGAAATCTGCTTGAGAAATAAAGAAAAAGAAAACTTGCTCATAGTATTCTTTTGATGAATTTGAGCGGGACAGATGTGATCACTACCAGAGGTTTCCAGTCTAATCCTAATGGTCAACCTGTCAGACCGGCTCCGTTGGGTGATGGATGTGTAGGAATACATTGCTCTGCGAGTGTGTTTTTCAGTAAACTTCTCATGTGAGTGTCATGGGAAAGACTGTGATGGTCCCACACAGCATAACACTCTGGGGAGAGAACTCCCTATACTATAGAGAACTCTCCTCCTGGTTTCCACTCGTCCCTTTTAACCAGAGAGAGAGAGAGAAAGATTGCTATATAAAGTGATGGCATGCCGCAGGTCCCAGAAGGGGGAGAGAGAGAGGGATGAGTCACCAGGCATGCTGTTGCGCTGGAGCACAGCAGCAACCTTTCTTTTCACTTCCCCTCCGTTCAGTCTTTCCGACCTCCCTTCTTCGTTTCTCTCTACCTTCCTTGCGATCGGAGAGTAAGCTGAGATTCTCGGATCACTGACGAATGACACAGATCAGCGTCACAGCTCCATGGCAACCAAACAGAGAAACCAAAATATATATCCTGTGCCAGTTCTGTGCCAGACAATCTCGCTTGTTTTTTGATTCAGTTCAGTTCACTTGTTCCAGAAGGTTTTTAGAGTCTGTGACCGATGGCAGAAAACGAGGCGGGGTGAGCGGATTGCTCCAGTGGGGTCAGCCGCAGCCGCGCTCGCTGGGACCTCCAGAGGGGTTCGGTTCCTCTCAGGTGTGAATGTGAGCGTGAGCGGTTGTCTGTCTCTATTAGTCGGCCCTGTGATAGTCTAGCAACCTGTACAGGGTGCACCCTGCCTTCGCCCATCACTTTCTTTGCTTTATGGGTTTTCTTTTTCTTTAGCAATGTATTCATCATCAATGAGGAGGGAAAGAATCAGCAAAAAGCCTTGTTAGCATTTGTCCTTGATCACTAACGTATAGCTTATTAACAACAAGCAATATCCAGTTTAGCCACCTTGTTATTTACAGAGTATGTGGCTACACTGTCAGGCTAATAAAGAGGAGGCGGTTCATTTTGCTTTCAAGGTCATAAGTATGGGAAAGTGTGAAAGGTGAACTTTTTTATCAAGACAATCCATCCTATATTGTTTCATATTATAACCACAAAACATCACAGTATTTGTTGGCTACTGTAATTATTTTATTTAAAATGTAAAAGTAAAAAAGTAACTTTTAAAGCAACAAAATCAGTTGATTTCAATATTTCATCGTTATACTAGCTCAGATTAAAACCTCATGAATACACCTCTAAAGCTCTCCAATTAGAACACTGTTTGTTTAACCTGTTCAGAGTTTCATGCATGAACGATTTCTTGGTGAACAACAGCTTCTTTTCGTCACAGTGAGTTTGCCAGGTTTGGTACCATGGTCTCTGTACAGAGACCAAATCGTGCATCAACTGTTGTCCATCAGGAAGTAGCTTCCAGGGTTAAGATATCAACCATGAAACGCAACATCTCTGATTCATCATCTCTCTATCTACTGAAGGCATAAAATACAAAAAAAAAGAAGCATTTCTGATCTTTATGCTAAGCTAGGCTAACCATGTCCTGTCTGTACAGTATTTAACACCCAGAGATGAGATAAATACTCGCAAAAAGAAAGCCAATAAGCATGTCCTGAAATGCTGAACTATTCCTTTAAATCACTTCCATCACCTCCATCCTGTCTTCTGCTGGCCAGATGTGTCTCCTTGTTTTATTTTGTGGCCAACATGTGATGACAACATTTCCTAGTGCTTAAGCATCACATTTTGTTAACCAGCCACAACAGCATGCGTCCATTCCATTTGCTCTCAGTCAGGTTGCCTGATGATGAATGAAGATGATGAAGAAGATGTCTTTATAGCAACTCACGTGCATTTGTTTTCGTGTATTTTTACCAGCCACGACAGTGACGCTGGTATTGTTTTCACCTTGTGAGGTGGTGTGTGTGCGTCATCATGGCAAAATGGTCAGGTGTTTGTATATCTGATTGTGGACAGATTTTGTCACCACAATAGCGTTACAACCGTGCAAGATGCAATCACGAAACTTTACTGGTTTGTAGTCGAGATCAAAATGAAGGCATAGTTTGAAGATGAGCGTGGTCCGAGTAGAGCTCCTCACAGGTCTAAAAATGTTTGTCCAAACCCAAAAAGACTCAGAAGCCGTCTAATATTTGGAACCTGGGACCCGCACCCACGCAGGACAGAGGAATGTCAAGCCTGAGTCCGTCTGGGATACACAACTTTGTGTCTCACTAAAAGTAACGTTAGCAGCCTGTATAATCCACCGTCCTTGCCCAGGAAGTAAAATACATCCAGGTATTCTGTTTCAACAATTCAACTTAAAAGTCCACTTGCTATCTCGGTGATAGATCACAAACACGACGTGTGCAGTATTAGCTCTTTCCAGTTTTGTTGTACCTTTCATAATGAAGATAATATTGACTGCCCTTTTGAACTATAACAATGATTACTTGTTGCCACGGCTGCTAGAGTTAGCATGGCTAATTGCTATCATTTGGGCTCGCCGAGTCTGACCTCCGCTCTCTGACCCTTCACCTCTTGGGCAGGTCATGTGGTACCACCTTGTGACCAGATGCATTCACACACAGGCGCTGTATGATCACAGGCAGGTCTCCTCCAATCCACTCGGCTATTATACATAATGTTAAACAGATCCGGGGCCCGTCCCCAGCCACGGGGGTCTCGGGCCCAAGGGTTCGGGTGGAACCTTGAAGACCTCTAGGTCTGAGCAAGGGCGCCAGAAGTAAAGGGGTGGGAAGTAGGAAAGGGGCCGTTGCCCCCCCCGCTTTACGCCCCTGGTCCAATCTGTCGCAAGATGGTCTCTAGCTCTTTGTGTATTCAGGGGCCACAACAGTTTGCATGAAGCTCTTTTCTACTTCAACAGAGGAGCTTTGTAAGGATGCACACACAAATAAGGATTTCTTGAAGTGTTTCCAAGGCTGCAGACTCGTGTGTGCGAGGCAGCTCATTCTCACCCTTTTCAGCGCTCACTGCAAGACACAGCTTGCCATTGTCTACTATCACTGGAAGATGCTTTTACGACATACTTTGGTTCGCGGGTATTCTGATCATGTACTTTCACGTAGCAGCACACACACAATTCTTTGTAGAGGGTAAACACAGAACCCCATCATTAATAATTCCTTTTGTGAGTGCTACCATCCATATGGATACTATGTACCATTCCAACGCCATATCCGAAGACAACTTCACACAAGATGAGCTCATTATTTAGAAATTTGACTTGAACACCCTGAGGTTTCATCACAACCTTCCGATGAATTCTACTACAAAGATCTGATGAAGATGGGACGAGCAGCTGAAGCTTGGTGGCCCTGCCTCCCTCCTCTCTGGCCCTCTCTGGGTCTATGTACAGATCCATGCTTGACTTACGGGGACTTGGACAGCGAGGGATGACAGTGGTTGTTCCCATGGCCACCCCGTGTTACTCTTTCCAATAACAATGGAGGAGGTCGGTGTTTATGGAGAGATTTATGGAGCTGCAGAAGAAGGGGTTTCTTCCTCTGCTGTTTGCTCCTGTCCTTCTCTGGGATGTAAGGCTAAGGGTCATAGTGATTCTGTATACAGTGAAGTCTTCCATTCATCAAAACCTGCAATAACACATGTTTTTGGCCACTTGGGGGCAAAAGTTGTGAACACAACATTGAGGTATCATCACCTTTAAAGTTCATATGGTGAACTTTTCAGCAGACAGTTTCTTACTTACGTATCTAGCACTTACGGAGGAACATTATCATTCATCGCCATAAACCTTAGAAATAACGTAGACACTAAAGTTTGAGGAGGTCATCTTAACATTCAAATCATTATAAAATTAGATGATTTGGTGACTTATCACAAACGTACCTCTGTTCAGTGCCAATAATGTAACTAGCCATGAGAGGATTCAGACCTGAATCATATGACAGAGTGAATCACGAGGAAACAAACTGATGTTTTCAAATACCACAGCTTTGGACTATGAGTCATTAACGTCTGACTCATGTGGAAAAGCTCCTACTGAGAAATAAAATTGTAAGACCAGGATCTGAAAGATAATTTCTCTATTGATGTCAAGTGAGCAGCGTTAAAACTGATTTGTCATGCATTTCACCACGGCAGAACAATGATGATGGTGTTTCTGAAAGGAAGAAGAGTTTTAAACGAGCTCTTGAATGTGTGAAGACGTGAAAGTAGTGCAGTGGGACTGAAACCTTGGAGTGTCTGCTGGTAGTGGTGAGACTGGATGAATTATTACAGTGCAGAGGGAATCAGCCTGATGTGTAAACAGGCTCAAGAGATGGCCGCACTTAGCTAAAAAGATTCAAACATTTGCTATCCATGTGCTCGATCCAAACAAGACTTGAAGGACACACTTTAACCAGAATGGCCTGCTACATTCTGTGGTCTGTCACTCTGTGGATGTCTCTTACAGAGATACTAAGCTCAACCTGCAGTACTGTACTGTATGTGAAATGTTCCCTATGTCCGTGGTATATCACTTGTGGTCCATCATAAATTAATTCTCCATTATCAGATAAATACATTGATAAAGTAGCCATAAAGTAAAAACACAAAATATTTGACATAGCGGATGAAATATTTTCACCTCTCCAGTTCTAATTGAAATATTTTTCTTTATTTAATTACTATTGGAATTTTATTGGGACACTCATTTTCACACACATACACACATTCGCTGCCCTAGCCTCGTTTCAAAGTTTTCAAGCTTTCCTAAGCTTTCCTAAGCGCTCAGGAAAGTGACTGCCCGATCTATCAGCTTCCTGTGAGGAACCGCTGACGGCTAGGGGCGTGGTTTAGGTGTGTGTGACACGACGCGGAGAGCCGTCGTTCAACGCAACAACGGCTAGCGTAGATGCTGCAATAGCATCAGTTCTATCAGAACTGGAGAGTATTTCTACATTGTATGAAGAGCAAGTGGGGTCCAGGGAGATGGAGTAAGAAACACCCTTGTAGCAAAATAACAATAACATGCGTTTTTAAAGGTGACATAAAAATTCAAGTTTGGTCAAAGAGCAAGCCGCAACCACCAAAGCTAAACATGTTAGGCTAGGATACCTGTTAGGCTAGGATACCTGTTAGGCTAGGATACCTGCCTGTCAAGCAAACATTCCTTTGAGCCAGCATCCAGTGGGATTAAGAGGAACTGCCATTTAAGACACATGCACTTAAAGAGGAACCTCTCAGATTGTAGGCCATCAAAGTGTGTTAACAGATGTTAGGGAGTACTAGCAAATGTGAAACAAGTAGTATAAAATCTTTACTCTCTCCTGAGGCAGCTGTGTGAAGTCTGATAAATGTCCACAAGTGATGTCACTCGAGTCAGCACAGTTGAGTCTGAAGGCTACAAGTTTGAAAAGTAAAAGAACCTGGAGGCGTGCAGTTAGAGGGAAGTCCTCTGTAGCCCGCTGCTCCTCTCTGCTGCAGGCTGGAGGCTCTATGTTAACTTCTAACCAACCCAAGTCTCCATGACCGGATGACAAATGTCTGTACGTTATGAATTAACAAACGAGCTGATGTTGGGGCCTGAGTGTCAGCACCACTGGTCCAGGTCCGGTCCCTCGGATCTTCAAGACCAAACAGGAACACACTCTCCTAAAGGCCCTTTCCTTCTCACAATCAAACAAGTATGTGATAGTTGCTATTTTTAGAACGCTCTCTCCCCTTCTCTTTCTCTGTCTCCATAAGCCCTCTGCAACCTCCCTCTCTGTCTCCTTTATCCTCCCTCCCTCTTTCCCTTCCTCTCCATTCTGTCAACAAGCTCCCGTCAGATGGTCAGGACATCTTGCCTGACATTCACACCAGCCCTACCTACAGTACTGAACTGAAGCCAAAAACACCCCACCAAAAAGCAGAGCTCCCAGCTGAAACAATGTTACACACAATCTGGCCTGTAAACTGAGCAGGGAACATTTTTGCCTCTTATGTCCATATATGGACCTGGAACGACTGGTGTGAGAAGAATGAGTTCACTCTTGATTCATTTACATGCGATTCATGACTGGGACTCGTATTGCTCCCAGGCTGTTTGGTGAAACGTGTACTTTACAGTGTTGCAGATCTGGTTCATTTGAACGATAAGAATACCTCATTTGTAAATCATTTGGGTGAAGCTATGATCACTGTTGCATATGAGGGCAGTTTGACACGGTGCTATTGATTGTAATGTAGTGAGTGTGGAGGCAACAGGTGTTTTGGGTGGTGCTGATTGAACGTACGGCATAAAAGAGAAAGAAAGATGATCATATTCTGACAGAATGTTTGTGAGATGTTTATTGACGCACTTCAAGATTCCAATTCCTTTGAATGTCAGGAGAAGTAAATGAAAGAATGAAGCTGTGGCAAAAAAGTAAAAACATATATATTGTATTTTAGGCCCTTTGCTGATAGAAAATAGGGTTAAAGCTCCAGTCAAACCAGACAGCAGCACTGAAAGTTGCATTCTTTGTGAAATAGTTGGCAGTGGCTTAGTGACCAGGCTACTTGTGGGGCCTTGTTGGCCTCGGAGATAGTTGGTAACTAGCCACATTTGTAAATTATCATCAGTACTTCATGCGTTACTCTGTGATTCAGTCACAATCAAAACCTGTTACATAAAAGTAGGTTCTAGTTTCAAAAGGCATTTTTGTGATTGTGAAATTTGGTCTAAGTTGACCTAAGTTGTACCCAACACAGAAAAGTGCAGATGTACTTGTCCTCTGGGAGTGGATCTGCTGATTACAGTGAATTAAAGCACCGTAAGATTTTAACCAGTGAGCACAAAATGTTGATGCCCTCAGCTAGAGGAGCAGTGCTGCTGGGCTATCCTAGCTCTGACCCATGCCCCTTCACAAAGTTGTACTCAACACTTGGGCTCTTTGAGCGGATCTGTTGATTTTGCATTTAATTGTGGCTGTTATAAATGCTGGTATGGCTCTTAAAGTGTAGCTAGCGCTGGAATGAGGGTGATTTACCTAGATCAACAAGAGAATGAGAGCTCCTCAGGCCATTGCTTTCTCAAACCGGGAATTATCAAAATGACTGACACACTCCTTCAAAGAACACAGTGATACTTCCTCGCTATGGTTTTGCTGATTGGACCCATCATATTTCAGATTTTAAACGTATCACATTGAATATATTTTATTCCAGCTCTCATTTATTTTGATCTCAGTTAGATGACCTGTTTAATCAAGAGGATGGAGTTAAACAACTCGGATGACAAAGAATCCAGTGAGAGGAGAAAGAGGGAAATGAAGGAGTAGAAGTGGTGAGGGAGTAGGGATGGTGTGTAGGGCGGGGTGGGGTGAGGAGGACACGATGTGGACTGAATTATCCTGGTGGGTGGAAGAACAAGGGAGAGGGAGGAACAGGGCGGTTCCCGGGGAGGAGGAGGCAGGAGGAGGTTAGCATGGAGAGCCGGGGATGCCTGTGCTATGAATCAGCTGTCTAAATATGGACCCTGCTCTTCATCGCAGCACACCCATCCACTCCCTGTGCATCTCTTCTTCGAGTTTATCTTTTGCACTCACTCGCCCACATATATTATTCCACCCTCCTCAAAGTGATGGAGGAAGGTCCTCGGGTCAATCGGTCACACATTCTCACTACACAGAAGGTATTGCTCTCAGCCAACAGTCTCTCCTAGTAGCGTGCACGCACACATTGAGGGACAGGGGGACAAAACAAATGGCATTGAAGTATATGCTTCAAACCAACCAAGTCACTCAACGGGTCGTCAGACCAGGTCAATGCTGTGCTCACACCAAGTGCGTTCACCTCCATGTAAATACATCAACCCTGGCCGCTATATATACCACTATTGCTGCTTTGTACATGTTGTGGAAGTCCCAGATCTTAGTTCCAAACATCATCCAGAAGCGCTCTGTGAATTCCACGGAGCCGTATTAACTGTATCTAGCCAGCCACACGTCTATGGCATGAACCCACAATAAGCAGATTCTGGGTTCATGCAATAAACAGATAAAAAGATATTGAAGTATCTACATAATGATGACGATTTGTAAAAGGTCTGAATTCATGCTTTGTCAGGTTTGTCAGGACGAGCTAACTACTTTTCTGAATGGAGTTTAAATCAATCAGTGCTAGGCTATGCTAACATTGTAGCTGCTCCAGCAACAGTCAAAATAACGTCATTTAGGCATTAATACGGCCGCAGCGTTAGTGTTCATACCACAGACGGTCTATGGTTTACACACATACAAGGTTTAAAAAGCCTGCATCATAGAGATGTCTGTCTTTAAAGACATTCATAGCGTTTGACGATTTAATCCATTATTCATGTAAAGAAAACTGCGTTGTGCAGCTTTGACTGACTCATATTTTCATCGCTCTGCTTTGCTGTCTCACATACGCACACTGTGGGGTAGAGTCGTCACATTCCAGGTTGGATCCTCAGTAAGTGCAGTGATCTAGTGATGTACATAATGAAGCAACTATGAGGCTTACTGGACACTCAGTAAACTAAAGACACACACACTCTCTCCCACACACACACACACACACTCACTCCCAGGAGGAGGACAGCTGCTCATGCTAACAGTCACTTCCAACAGCTGTGCTGACAGAGCTGGCACTGACTTCACACATCATACAGTAGTCTGAGCTAGTCCAGCATACCAGTGGCATTATGGGATATTGTTTGCATTGTTGGCATTAACCACAGGTGGTTTTGATTTGCGTTAGACGAACAATAGTTTTTGACCGATCGCGATGAGTTTGCCACAATGAAATATGTCATCCGACTCATCTCATGCCAAACATTCCTATAATGGAAAAAGTGAATTAAAACCAGGGGGAAACATATCCATGCATGCTACAGACTACCAGGAAGATTATATAAAATATCTTTTAAATGCATATATACACATTTAGTGTGTCTGAGGTTGGTGACATTTGTTTTTCATGAGAAAACAAGATGAACAAAGTCATAAATACTGTCCGTGTAAGCCTCGATGGGACCACACTTGTGAAGGGGGCCCAGGAGGGAGAGGAGGGAAGACCGGTGGTTCAACAGCCGCTAATAAAGAAGAGATTAAACACCCTATGCTAGACTACAAAGAGTTCGCTCTGCGTCCTCCCTGTGTGAGCTGACCCTATGTAACGGTAAACACAGCTCAGTAACAGTGTGCTTTTGGAGCACCAGAGCAGGACTTTCCTCAGGTCACGAGTATAAATCAGATGTGTCTGGATCTAAACTCTTTTTCCACCTGAAACAAACTGGAAAGGGAGAAAGCATTTTGAATAAATGTCTGGAAAAGATCAGAAAACAGTATGTGTTGCTAAGTGGCATGTGTCACAAACCTGCAAATAGACTCATACTAGCTCATGAACCCCCAGTTAATAGGATTATTACCTACAATGTTGATGTTGACTTTGTATTGAAATGTCAACACTGTAAATGAGTAGAGCATAGCTGTAGGAGTGAAATTATATTCAATATCACTCTTTAATAATACCAGTTCAATTAAAACCATGTAACCTTAGACTAACCCTTGTTCTGCTGGTGCCCCCCAAACAACATCAAGATCCCCAACGAGCGTTATTCTATTGTCGTGTTGGCAGCTGTGAAACAGAAAATGTAGCATAAACTCAGAACTGGTTCTCTCAGTGTCATCTAACATCTCCCCCAATTCATGGTCTACGGAGCAGCTCCACACTTTATACTTGATGACATCACATATTTTAGCTTTAGCTCTCTAGTTTTTGGTTTTGGGAGAGTTGTTCACATATACCTGTGTTTTTGCACTTAAACCAGAGGAATAACACGGATGGATTTAGAAAATGGGAGTAGTTCCCATTTCAGTACACAGCATAGTACTTGTGTTTTTCCATTTGCTTCTAATTGGACTTCTCTATACCTTGCTCATTGTCATGTTAGACACTTGCCTGATGAAGACCTGGTCAGTGTAAAAACGTTGCTCTTTTCAGTATAATAAAACGTTGTATGAAGCAAGAATGGCGTGTGCAGACACTCTATACTATTACTGCGCTTCATTTCAATCCACTCTGGTCTTTCCCTGATGTTCTTACTATTACTACTACTGTTGATGTATTTGCACTTCCACAGCGTTCTTGTTGTAAGTGGCACTGATGTGATTGTTCGTGGTACAAGTCAATAGTACTGATGAGTCCTTACAAAGGCCAAGTATTTATATGTTGACACACTGTGCGAGTAGCCAAATAAACAGTGTTACAGTTCAGGGGGGTGTTGGTGGAGTCTTTCTCCGTCTACTGCTGATCCTGAAAGAATCTGCCCTCATAGAGTAACAGATGAGCACAGAAAATTGAAAACACAACAACACATTGTGGTTTGCTTTTTTTTAATGAAGATGAATCTGACATTATGTCATAGCTAGCAACCATAAACTGAGCCAGTGTTGTGTGTTGGAGAGGGAGCCAGAGATAGGCATTTCAGGGGGAGTTTCTCTTGCCACAGGGCCCAAGCAGTTGGCTAACGCAAGCATAAATCCCACCTTGTGGTGTCTCAAGTAGATTGCACTGGAAACTTGCAATCCTCGGCTTCAAGACTTTATTAGATAGTATCTAATAAAGTCTTTAAAATGATGATTTATTATCAGATTGAGAAACAGTTCAGTCATCAGATTCCTTCAGATGTGATGATGGAGATTAGGATTTTCTTGCTGAGAGCTGTGACCTGCTCACCTGCACATCATTATGTATAAAATCCTGTGCTGGTATGCCAGCACAAGGAAGCCAAAGTATATTGCATAAGCATGTTAGAATAGCATTAACTCATGAGCGTTCACAGTCAGACAGCATGGCCTGCTTAAGATGGAGCTCTCATTTGACTTCTGTCCAGCTGCTGGAAAGAGACTGAGAGAGAGAGAAAGAGAGAGAGAGTGAGGTCGGTCCAAGCCAAGATGTCTGAGTCAAGGGTGGAAACTCTGAATGTTCTCGCGCCACTGTGCAAAAAGCTGCAAGCTATTACAGATCACACGGTAGCCTCACAGGCTAAAAAAAGAAACAGCTCCCTCTCAAATAATACAACTTTGTCTCTTCAAATGAAATATCGTCCCTTTAAGCGTGCTTGTGGTATTCCATCTTTGTTTTTTTTAAAAAGGGAAAGAGTATAATTATTTTATAAATAGATTATGTTGGATTTGGGCAGCCTGCATGCTTGGCTTGTATTCTTTAGTCCTACATTTGGTGTACTCAGGAAAATATGTGGAAGCCACCTTTAGTGGATACTGAGCACTGAACCAATGTACAGTAGGAGATTTGGGGTGGGGCAGGGCTGGTGTAGAGCAACATCTGGGGGGTTTTCAGTAAAGACCAACCGTTGCTCGGAGCTTGATGTTATTTGCATTTAGTTACTACTTTCTACTCGGAAAATGTAGCACATGCCAAACTGGAAAAAGACTGGAAGCTGTTTTCTGATACATAAGTGTGAGTAATATTTCCAGTGATGTTTCCATAGGAGTGGATATGTGTCAAAGCACGCACATCTATTGTATGACACATCTGTGTTACGTTTTGAAGGCATGTCATTTCTGCCTGGATTCTGATCCCAGGCAGGAGATCAGGTCAAGTTAGGTTTATACGATACGAACACGTTAGGTTAGGGTTGGCTTTTATGTTAACTGAATTAAATATATTGAATATTCTTGTTTACCGAAGTGAGAGGTAAAGAGTACCTTTCTTTTGGTTAAATATTAATTGTCCATGGGAAACGCAGTATTTTGGTATTGCGGATTCAGTGATGAGATTTAGTACAGCCTGCCACTTGAGCTCTTGCCAGCGATACTTTAAAGGTGACCTTTAACCACTCCCTGAAATCCTCTGCCCCCTCAGCAAATTGAAAAACATCTTCGGCAAACACTTCCTGTTCACTCGTATTAAACCTTGTTTTAAGCCACCACCACCACTTTCAGCAGGGTGTTCTTGGAAAGTGAAGAGGCAGTGACATGACTTTCACTGACATTTATGAGTCCAAACATTTGCTTGGTTCACCGTTGGGCCACACCCATCCCTAAACCAATAAGGTGCCATATCATTCACATACAGAGCCTCACACCTCGAACAGACAAGCCAGAACCACACATTGATATGTGTATTCATACACACATGCACTCCTCCTACCTGGTAGATCATGACTTTAAAGTTGCGTCTCTTGAGCAGCTCTGCCTCGTTGTTCTCCAGCTTCTTTATCTGGCCTCCTTGCTTCTCCAGGGTTGCCCGCACTGTCTTGACGTTGACGCTCACCTTGCGCACCTTCTCCATCATCTTGTTGACGCTGTTGGATGTGGTGCTGTGGTTCTTGGCCAGTTTGGTGAGCTCGCCCTGAATGCCGTTCACCGAACGCTCCATCTCCTGCTGCCTGGCCTCCAGCCCGCTCTGGGTTTGCTGGATCTGGTCCACCGCCCCGATGATCTTGTCAAGCAAAGTCAGCACCATGACCCCATTCGCCTGTAGGTCTTGCTTTCCCGCCTCGTCTTTGTCTTCGGCGGCGTCGCCCTCTGTGCCCATAGTGGACAGCTCTTTCTTGGCTGCGGCGAGGGCATCGTCTTCGTCGTCCGAGGGTGGGAGGTTGACCTCATCGTCTGAGATCTCAGTGAGGGTTTGAGGCTCCAGCTGGGAGCTTGTGGATTCCAGTGCTTCCATGATGGCTGCCATATCAGTGGATTTGTATTGTACAGTCAGCTAATCAACCTTTCTTTGACACTTTACTTTCTCACCTGCTTCTCCCTTTTTTCTTCTTCTCAGGACCTCTTTTCTTTTCCCCTCCTACTTCAAAACTAACTTATCTCTCTCCAGCATATATGCACTCTCTCTCTCGCTCTCTGTCTGTCTTCCCTGTCTACTTGAAATCCCTGGAGTCAGGCCAGTGTGCACGGGAAGCCAAGCGATGCTGGATGTTACTGCATGAGCGTTGGGATGTGAATGCTACACCAAGCAGAGAAACCCTCCAGTCAAGCTACAGCTGGCAGGGTTTTTCCTCTCCACCCCCTTATTTTCCATCGGACTCTCCCCCTCTCAAACTCCTCCCCATCCCCTCCCTCAACACACACAAACACACACACACACACACACATCAGTGAGACCCCACCTCCAGCTGGTAGGTCCAGCCCCGTGATGATTCAGGAACACACCCCTTTGGTTTAGCCTTGTCCCATCAGCATGGTTGGAATAGTCAGAGCAGAGCTGCACTGATCTGCTTGTATACAAGCTCAGGCACAGCAAAAGGAGGAATGTCAGACATCCGTTTCTGTTTCCACTCCTTTCCCCCGTCTACGCATGCAGCATGCTCAGTTTATGGATTTATAATGGATGAAAGACACCTGGAAGCAAAAAGGACCTAAAGAAGAAACAAGATGATCTTGTGATGGATTCTAGAAGTGTTGCTGAAAAAGATTCACTGTAGCAAACATAAAGATGTATGTGACTACTTTACTGCTAGAAGTGAACTTGTATTTATTTTCCAGAGTTTTTAACTGTATATCTCACTGCTTTCATCAGCGCATGGTGTAGCGGACCCCAGCCGGACAATGGTGAAGCGTACTGATGTTTCCAGAGGCCTTTATTCATGTTCAACCGTCATCCTTATTTTGATGAAAACAAATTTACTTTTCTCCTTATGACCAATCTCCAGAAAGAACCGTAAGAGCTACGGAACAGATAGAACATAAATGAGCTCTTACGAGTATCAATGTTCATTAAATTACATTTAAATATACATGTGAGCATTAATCAAACATTTTCTCTCACATATATACTTCTCAACAGCATATGTAAAACCCGTACATGTATTATTACACCCCTAGAAACAAATAATAACCGTAGCTGTGGCTCATAATTAGGTTATTCAACTGTAGTAGGACAGCACAGAAGTCCCAGGTATAAAATGCACGGCCCGCCACTGATATATATATATATATATATGTATAATATATATATGTGTTGCTGGTTCATTGGTCTGGTTCATTTGTGTCAAAGCAGTAAGAACATAACTTTAGCCTAATCGCCCACCCTGGTCCTCTTGGGGTTGAGTCAAGACCAAGACCGTGTTTAGGTTCTAGCTCAAGTCCAGACCGGTTCTAAAGGGGCTGAGACAAAGGCAAGACCAATACAAAGGTAGATTTCAAGGGGTATT
Organism: Anarhichas minor; assembly: GCF_050575085.1. Classification (NCBI taxonomy): domain Eukaryota; kingdom Metazoa; phylum Chordata; class Actinopteri; order Perciformes; family Anarhichadidae; genus Anarhichas; species Anarhichas minor. The sequence goes on along the minus strand of NW_027466463.1, from coordinate 2,440,194 downwards.
CAAGTGATTTCAAACTGCAAGGCAAGATCATTTAATATAAATAGGACATGTAATACAAGTAACCTCAACATCAAAGTGGGTGGGCAAATACCAATAAAGATGGTAAAGACCCTGCATCAATTACACTGATATAAAGTTGAGAAAGGATAGGGGTCGTTGAGAGTCCGCTTCCTGTACTTGTGTCTTGTTTCACCACTGCAATACTGTAGTCCTTTAGGAGACTAGCGGCAGGTCCTGACTCTATCAACTCCGATGGGAGAAGTGAACGTGAACACAGATTATGACCGATTCATTCGCTCCATTGTCACAAAAGCAAATATTGGCACCCATTATTTTACACGCCACATATCTTCCAAACATTCTGACACTGTAACGGTTTTAAAACACACAAATAGCAAATGTACTTAGTTCGAGACTGTCTCAGCGCAAGATCACTCTCGTAAGATCTGGCCGCTAACGTTGGCGAACGCCCTTGCTTACAAATTTTCGTAATACTAAATATGGGCTGTTAGCTTTGTAAATGTTAGCAACAGATTAGATTAGCCTGTTAGTTGTTCTTTTTTTGTAAATCCTGATCCTGTTTTCTGGACCCAGCCTGTTTATCTGGGATCTAGCCTCAGTCCAGCCTGTTTTGGTACTGTTAGTCTGCCTGGATTTTGTATACTTGTATTTTTTTCAGTTAAGACTGAACTTCTAACTTTGCCTCCTTAGTCGTACATTTGGGTTCTTTTGTGCTTTTTGTGAACTGTGACACAACACTTCCAAACAAGGTGGATGGGGGAGAGTCCAACACGCCATGACCATCCAACCCCACAGACAGGGAGTGTATACCATTTCAAACCAGCTTGTAATGCGTCGTCTTTGTTAGAGTATCCCTGGTAGTATGAATGGAACCGCCAGGCTTTACTTTACGTCTCACCACACAAAGAACAAACTGCCTCCTGCATCACCACTGAATTATATCTTTATACATTTCAAGCATGGATGGTAAAAACTGATTGTCTTCCTAAAATAAGCTATCAGCACAGTGTTTTTTGAAGCCAATAGTCAAGGTTCAAAGCTGCAGGAGAGAAATGTCTTCTGAATAAGATTTGAAAGAGTCAAACTCTGATTTGGAATCCATGGAAAGACATTTTCCAAAGAGCACCTTCCAGTCATTACCTTGATATTTTACTCCATATGCATCTCAGTGGCATGCTCTGCACACTTCTGCACAGCAAGCACGCACTTCTAGTGCATATATGAAAACCACATGGCATCCCAGAATGGGGCAGTAAGCTATAAAAGCTGTTTCTCAAACAAGTCTGCCACAGTAATTTATGTACATTATGGGAGTTCCATGCCTCTAAAATTGCTCGCTGGCAGCCAGCCAGTGTCCTGGTTTAAACCCTGCACCATGTGGAACTGAGAGGGGGTGAAGCTCTGCTGTGGCTTTTTGCAAGAGGAAAACTTCTACAGGATCTTGTTAGTACTGACTCAACACTTGGCCACTTGTGGACTATTCCACCACATCTGGTAGACCTTATTCTCAGGACGCTGAGAGGAGTGGTTTTGGTAGTACTTGTTTGAGGTGGTAGTAATAAGTAATGAGGTGTATTAAGGCACAAATTATTATATAATAATCAGAGTTCAATGTACATGACTTCTTAATAGATTAAAATAAAGGGTGCTATAGTTGATATTTCTATCACAATGGATCAAAATGATGATGTGCGATGTGAAAGGAGTCACTATTAGTGATGAACTCACAGAGAATTATCACTAATTCTGATGTTGGTCCTTTCAAGACAGACATGGCCCTTGATGAAACAATGCAGCAATACTACATCACCAAGCAAGGGCAATCAAATACATGCGAACACACATTCCTGGTAATGTGAACACCATATTTCTATCCATCATAACAAAGGCCTCACCGAGGATGTACTTCCTGCGCCAGCTCAAGAAGTTCAACATGCCTCTGGAGTTGCTGATCCAATTTTACACCACAATTAAGGAACGGACTGCAACGGACAGTCAGCACTGCAGAAAAAATGATCGATGCCAGTCTGCCCTCCATTCGGGACTAATACATCTCCAGAGTCAGGAAACACACAGGAAACATCACTGCAGACCCATCACACCCTGTGACCCAACCTGTTCAAACTTCTCCCCTCTGTAGGCGCTACAGAACACTGCTGGCCAAAACAACCAGACACAAAAACAGCGTCTCTCCACGCTGTCATGCTGGTGAACAGTTAACATCAGTCATATTGTGTCAGGAACAATCCCTATGGAATAACATGTAACACTAAATATCCACTGTACCTGTAAATTATATATTACACCGTTTTTCAAATATCATCATTGTCAAATATATATCCAAGCACACTCTATACTGTCTTATCCACCTGTCACATGTGACATTAATCATTCCTGCACTATTGTCTTACCATTTGCAAATTTTGTTGTTGCCGTTTACGTTTTACCTTTGACGGGCTGCATGGCTAAGTATGTGAAGCGGTCGACTAGTAATCGAAAGGTCCATGGTTCAATCCCAGGCTCCTCAGTGTCGAAGTGTCCTTGAGCAAGACACCATTACTAACGGCTTTGAGTGGTCGATAGACGAGAAAAGCACTATTTAAATGACTGTAATTCCTTGTATGTGTACATTTCTTGGCCATATACTTTGCTGATCCTGATGCTGATATTTCTGCTGTTTACCTGGATGTTGTTTCAATGAAACTTGATAACTTCCGAGAGTTGTAAAATCCTGCTTTAGAATATAACAGACTTCTGTCAGTGTTTTGGTGTGTGATAAACCTTCAGACTCCTTGATCTAGCTGCAGTCGGGGGAAGTTACAAAAGATGCAGCTAACAGCAGCCTTAAAGGACTTCGGTTGTTGTATGAATACAATCTAACAGTCAAACAGAAAATGAAGATTATGTGAAAACAAAATCCCATAATAAGGTCCATTTAGTAGATGTTCAGGAGCTTTCCATCATACCACATGATCATGAGCGTAAAATGTCAAGAAAATTAAAAAAAGATAAGAGGAAGACTGTATAAAAATAGATGTTACCTCTGTGTTCTCCTAATATATATTTCTTATTCGGAGGGCCTCTAATACAGTCGTATGTGTGGTGAGTGGAGCGTGCATCACAAATTCTAATATCGCCTCAATGGCTTTATAATCCTCACAGCATATCACACCCTCTGTCCTTAGACCTGGGGTTCAGATAAAACAAAAAACCTTTAAATGGAGGAAACCCCGAAGAGCAAATGTGACGGGATCCTCTCCCAGACAGAGACAAATAATAGATGTTGTGTGTGCAACATCCTTTTAATAATTAAATTAAATGAATCATTTTGATGTATAAATATGTACAGTTTGGATTGCATGCTCCAGTTAAATCACCATGTCGTTGCTACTGTGATTATCTTTAATCCTGGATCACGTGTCAAGTTCACGGATAAAAAAAAAAGCTTCCGTTTGGGATTTTCGACGTCAAACGACAATAATTCTTCTATCTTGATTATGAGCAACCAAAGGTACCACCGTGGATGATTAACGGTCTAATGTATTTGAAATACATTGCTTTCGTTGTCATTTTTGGAGGCAAGTAAAAAAATCCACGTCTGTCGAATAAATACACCATGCCTTTATTTTGAAATTGTCTATTTATGGGTACATTTCCGGGCGAGCGCATCTACCTTTGATGCACCGCCCAGGACTTCAGCATCCAACATAGATACAGGCCAGATAGAGAGCGAGCAGCTGCATCCTACACAGGTGAGTAAATAGACATTTTAAAAGTCTTTCATGCAAAATGTAGTCAACGCAGTGTGTCACACTCAGTGAGGGAATTGCTAACCATATTTCTACGAATCATAATATTTCGACGTGTGAGCTGTGAAGACGTTCATTTGTCACCGACAAAATACATCTTCAGTAACGTCAGGCGTGTCTCGTGCTTGTAAATGGGATATTTTGACGTAATTAAATGCATGTTTGTCACATGAACCGAGTCGTCCCGTTCTGAAATATTACTACAGCATCCTAATTGTACACTGCAGCCTGTAAATGACTTTACCTAAATCATATTCTAGGTATGGGCCTATAACGGGTGGCCCCATGTTGGTCTCTATTACGGGGGAAATGCATAAATATAATAGTACATTGTTATATGTCATGAATAGGGTCTTATTTTCAAAAGCGGACGCAGCGAGTGTGTGAGAGGAGGTGACAGATGCTCACACAGAGCCGCAGGCCGGACTCCAGCAGAGCATCATGGCGTCCTTGAGCAGTGAAGGGCAGAGCTGCAGCAGAGAGGATGCTGCGACATCAGCGCTGCTCCGCTCTCAATGCTAGCTCAGGCTCACAATATGCAGTCGTGTTTCATACAATGATGCTATTGACTTGCTTTGCAGCCCTATCTTTAGGCTGCGTTACTGCGTTGTGTATGAGCTATTATTATAAAGGGTCGTCCATCCTTGGCAAATAAGCGCAATTGCTTTCCGTATTTAGCTTTAGCCTCTTCTTGTATACCTTACAGTAGCCTACACATGAGTAATGTTTGTATATTATAATGTCTCTCAATTAGTATATAGATTGGTTTGTATGTTAAATATTTGTATTTTATATTATCTGACCGATGTAAAATTCTCCATATTGAATGTCTACATTGCTTGTGGCAAATATGTATAAACATTTATACTAAATATATTCCAATAATATGTTTACTGATTACACACTCGATCTATCTGTCTGTCCGTCTGTTAGCTGCCTAACTATTTTGTGGACCCCATCCATGCTGGAATATTTCCCTCCTGAAGCCACAGTCATTGAAGGGCTATTATTTTCATTATTGATTGATCAAGACAATTATTTTCTGATCAATCCTAACATTTGATGAGCTGGAACCAGAGAATGTTTGACTTGTTTCTGAGGATAAAAACAAACAAACACACACTTAGATGGTAAGGTCGGTACAGACTACATGGCAGAGCGAGGCAATTCATGCTCCATTTGGTTAGACCAAACTCACTGTAGTGCAGTGTAGCGTAGTATGATAGTGCTGAATACAGTATGTTATTCTGCTCACCCTCACTGCTCTGTTGTTTCTCACTGTACTGTACTATAGTATAGCCTAGTTGTTGTGACACTACAGTATATCGTTCTAACTTGTATTAAATAATTACCACAGTTCTTTTCGGAAAAAAACAGGTTAACCTTTTCACTGTGTAAAAAAATATATATTTAAAAGATCTCTTGATCTAACACTTGTACGTCTCTCTCTGTCCCATGGTGCAGTGTTTCTTCATTCTAGCTGCGGTGGAGCGTGGTGCTCGTCATGGGGGAACTGTTCAGGAGCGAGGAGATGACCCTTGCTCAGCTCTTTCTCCAGTCTGAGGCAGCCTACTGCTGCGTCAGTGAGCTGGGAGAACTGGGCATGGTCCAGTTTAGAGATGTGAGTGTGAATGTTCTTGTGCTGCGTCGTTTTCTGGTGGTAGAGATAATCCCATGCATTGGATCGAAACATGAGAGGCCACAGAGGACATGTTTGCTGTCTTTCACATGCCATCACACATGTATTGGTGACGAATAGTGAATTCATACATTTGAATGTTTCCACCTCATTATTTCAGTCATTATTTGTCCCTTTGAGTTTTAGCCATATATACATAATCCTTGTCTTTTTTTTTCTCCACCCACAGCTGAATCCAGACGTAAACGTGTTCCAGCGCAAGTTTGTGAATGAAGTGAGGAGATGTGAGGAGATGGACAGGAAACTGAGTAAGTAGTGACACAACTTAACCAAAGGTACAGTATAGTTCCTACATTACATTACATTACAGTCATTTAGCAGACGCTTTTATCCAAAGCGACTTACAATAAGTGTATTCAACATCGGTTTTCGAGAGAACAACTAGTCACCAGAAGTAATAAGTGCATGTCCTTTCCTCAAACAAGCATCTAAGAGCATAAACCAGAGCCAACGTACAGTGCAGAAACAAACGAATGCAATAAGTGCCACAAACTAATATAAAAACAATAAGTGCAATAAGCTAGTATGAATACAATAGATGCTAAGTAAGTGCTAAGCGGAAGGGTAGGCCTTCTTGAAGAGGTGAGTTTTCAGCCTGCGCCGAAAGATGGGCAGCGACTCTGCCGTCCTGACGTCAGTGGGGTGGTCATCCCACCACTGTGGGGCCAGGACAGAAAACAGCCGTGACCGGGTCGATCGGCCGCAGGGACCTCTGAGCGACGGGGCAACCAATCGCCCCGAGGCAGCAGAGCAAAGTGGTCGAGCGGGGGTGTAGGGCTTGACCATGGCCTGGAGATAGGAAGGAGCTGTTCCTTTCACTGCCCTGTAGGCTAGCACCAGAGTCTTAAACTGGATGCGGGCTCTTACAGGTAGCCAGTGTAGAGAACGGAGAAGGCAAGTTGTGTGGGAGAACTTGGGGCGATTGAACACCAGGCGAGCTGCAGCTTTCTGGACAAGCTCCAGAGGTCTGATGGCCGACGCCGGGGCTCCGGCAAGTAGTGAGTTGCAGTAGTCCAGGCGGGAGATGACAAGAGCCTGGATTAGCACCTGCGCCGTCTCATCAGTGAGGAAGGGGCGAATCCTCCTGATGTTGTAGAGCAGGAATCTGCAGGAGCGTGTAACCGATGCAATGTTTGCTGAGAACGACAGTTGGTCATCCAGGGTCACACTCAGGTTTCTCGCAGTCCGAGTTGGCGTCACTACGGTATCATCAATGGTGATGGACAGGTCTCTGTGCGGGCAACCCTTCCCCGGGAGGAACAGTAGCTCGGTTTTGTCCAGGTTGAGCTTGAGGTAGTGTGTCGTCATCCACTTCGAGATGTCAGCCAAGCACGCAGCGATGCGTGCCTCCACTTGAGTGTCCCCGGGGGGAAATGACAAGACCAGCTGGGTGTCATCGGCATAACAATGGTAGGAGAAGTCATGCGAGCGAATAACAGAACCCAGAGATGTTGTGTAGAGCGAGAAGAGAAGGGGGCCCAGGACTGAGCCTTTTGGAACCCCCGTAGTCAGCATGCGTGGTTCCGACACAGAGCCCCTCCATGACACCTGGTAGGATCGACCTGTCAGGTAGGATGCAAACAGGGAGAGTGCAGAGCCTGAAACGCCCATCCCCTCGAGGGTGGAGAGGAGGATCTGGTGGTTAACAGTGTCAAACGCCGCAGACAGGTCCAGGAGAATCAGGACAGAGGAGAGAGAGTTAGATCTCGCTGCGTGAAGCGACTCCGTCACCGCAAGGAGGGCTGTCTCAGTCGAGTGACCCACTTTGAACCCGGACTGGTGAGGGTCCAAGAGGTTGTTTTGGTGGAGATAGGAGGATAGTTGAGTAAAGACAGCACGTTCAAGTGTTTTGTAAAGAAAGGGTAGAAGAGACACCGGTCTGAAGTTCTTGACATCAGAGGGGTCAAGTGATGGTTTCTTCAGAAGGGGGGTGACTAGCAGTCTTGAAAGCCGTGGGAAAGCATCCTGAAACAAGAGATGTGTTCATGAGGTGGGTGAGAAAAGGAAGGAGTTCAGTCGCAATAGACTGAAGAAGAGGGGAGGGGATCGGGTCAAGGGAGCACGTGGTGGGGCGGTTAGATGTAACAAGGTTGAGGACCTCGTTAGGGGAGAGGGGAGCAAGATAGGGTAAGATGGGGCATGGAGAGGGGAGGGAAAGCTGAAGGGGAAGAGCTGGAGATGGTAGAGAGGGAGAGGGTGGACAGGGAGAGAGTGGACAGGGGGGCTGAGAGAAGGAGGATCTGATATCGTTTACCTTCTTGTCAAAGAAGTTGGCGAAATCGTCAGGGAGAAGGGAGGAAGTAGGAGGAGGGGGTGGGGGTTGGAGGAGTGAAGAGAAAGTTTCGAAGAGTTTTTTAGGATTGGAAGCAGAGGTTAGGATTTTGGAGCGAAAGAAAGCAGCTTTAGCAGTAGATAGAGTGGTGGAAAAAGTGGAAAGAAGAGCTTGGAAGTTAAGAAGGTCCCCCGGGAGTTTGTCTTTTCTCCATTTACGCTCAGCCTCTCTTAGGCTCCGTCTGTCATTACGCACTGAGTCCGACAGCCATGGGGCAGGTGGGGTTGGCCGTGCAGGCCTGGAGGTGAAGGGACAGAGGTTGTCCAAAGAAGAGGAAAGGGTGGAGAGGAGAAGATCAGTAGCAATATCAGGGGATAGGAGATAGAAGGCTTCAGGGTCAGGGAGAGCAGAGGTAACAGAAGAGGAAAGATCAGCCGGGGAGAGGGAGCGGAGATGACTACGGGTAGAAACCATGTGGGTAGGTGGTGGAAGTACAAGGGGAGAGGAGAGGGAGAGGGAGTAAGACATGAAATAGTGGTCAGAGAGCTGGAGGGGAGTGACGGAGAGGTTAGCAGTAGAACAGTGTCTAGTAAACATAAGATCCAGCTGGTTGCCGGCCTTGTGGGTAGGAGGAGAAGAGGAGTGGTAAAGGTCAAAGGAGGAGAGGAAGGAAAGAAGCGGTTCTAATTTATCAGTCTGGATGTTAAAGTCTCCGAGCAGGATGAGTGCGGAGCCATCATCATGGAAGTGTGAGACTAATGTGTCGAGATCTTCCAAGAACTCACCAAGAGGGCCTGGTGGGCGATACACAACAGCAATGGTGAGCTTGACTGGATAAGTGACAGTAACCGCATGAAATTCGAAAGAGGACGGGGAGAACTGAGGAACAGAGACAAGAGTGTATTTCCATTTTGGGGAAATTAGCAAGCCAGTACCACCACCCCGCCTCGCAGCTCTGGGAGTGTGACAGAAAGAGTACACTTCTGACAGAGCTGCAGGTGTGGTGGTATTTTCTGGCGTGATCCAGGTCTCAGTTAGAGCAAGAAAGCTGAGAGAGAGCAAGGAAGCGTAGCCCGAGATAAACTCAGCTTTCGGCACTGCCGACTGGCAATTCCAGAGCACCCCCGGTACCACTTGCTCAACATGAGCTGAGAGAGTAGGATAAATGAGGTTAGCGGGGTCACGGCACCTGGGAGTGGCCCAATGACTACGTGACCACCGAGCAGAAGAGAGGACCGAAATCGGATGCAAACACATGGTTTGAACAATAAAAATGAGGTAACTACATGTTCGAGAAGTCTTAGCTTGACGAAGTCGGGCTTGAAAAAGTCGCCTTGTTGCCTTTGTTCGGCCTTGAGATGTGTAGGCTCCTCCCTTGCAATTAGCAAAGCTATTCAGCAGCTGAGACTAAATCACACCTCCTCAGACAGGCAGAAACTCAGTCCAATCACCACTGAGGCAAGCCTAAGTACAGCTATAAAGACAACTTAGTTAAAGCAAGAATAAAATACCTATCAGATTCTGGGTGAGTCAGAAGTTCAGTTCTTGCTCCAGAAGTTGAAAACAGTCTGTTTTCATAAGATAAGATGAGATGATCCTTTATTAGTCCCACAGCTGGGACATTTGTAGTATAACAGCAGCAAAGTGGACAGTGCAACTACAAGAGACATCAGTAAAAAACTAAATAAGTAATCAAACAGTAAAAGAGTAATAAATATGTAAACCTTAAAAAACAACAAAACTTATACATAATATAATCTGAGTGGTTGGGTTCACATTTTTGCACATATGAAGTAGGAAATATGAAGTGTTGATATATTTGTATTGAACAGTGGTATACGTTGATATTGGTATCGCAGATGAATGAATGAGTAATTTGTCAGTGTTTTTGGTATGTGCTTGGTATTCACATGAAGTAAATCTGTAACACATTTCAAAATAACAGAGTTGTCAGTGAGAACATGATGACATGGATAAATATAAAGAACTTGTTGTTTTTCACTGCTAACTGTTGAACCGTGGATCCTCTCTGCTGAACAGGGTTTGTGGAGAAGGAGATTAAGAAAGCCAATATCCCAACTGTTGACACTGGAGAAAATCCAGAGGTGCCTTTTCCCAGGGACATGATCGATCTCGAGGTAATTAGCCTGCCATCTGTAATCATGATCACTCATCATCTGATCATTATTATTTTTGATAGATGAGTTGATACACGTGTCATATTCCACAAACACCCCACTCAGCATCACCTGAGGTATGAGTGGTCAGTGGCCCTACACTTCAGACTATGATGCCATAGGTTCCCCTCTAGCGTCAGGGCGGCCTTGTCAGCTTCCACTCACTATGTGCACGTGTCTCTTTTCAAAATAAGCGTTAAAATCAGAAAGTTTGTTACGCAAAATAATTACGCTTCTTACATAACGCACTAGTAAAGAAGGGAAGTTATGTAACAAAACTAAGGTAGAATAAATCAACGTTGACTCTGTGTCACACAGGACTGTATCTGTTGGACACATCCAACCCACTCAGCCTTTAATTCAAAGCTAGATTCTGATGAATTGTGAGTTTTATGTACGATCAGCTTCATGTGTGCATGTATACATGTCTATACACAATGTGCAGGATTTATATTTGACAGTGATGATGTGCACATGTTAGAGCAAAGTGTGTATTTTGTATTTATACTGTTGACTGTGACTGAAAGGCCACCTTTGAGAAGCTGGAGAACGAACTGAAGGAAATCAACACCAACCAGGAGGCCCTGAAGAAGAACTTCCTGGAGCTGACGGAGCTCAAACACATCCTCCGTCGCACGCAGCAGTTCTTTGATGAGGTTTGCTGGTTTCTCCCTCTCAGATGTACATACCACACACACACACACACACACACACACACACACACACACACACACACACACACACACACACACACACACACACAGGAGCACAATAGATAATTGATGGAAACAAAATATCTGGTCTTCCTAATGTCTTTGTAGATGGAGGATCCCAACCTGCTGGAGGAGTCATCGGCCCTGATGGAGGGCAGTGAGGGGGGCCGCGGGGCCCCGCTCAGACTGGGGTAAAGCACGACAACTGCATCATATTCTCCAACACACATTATCACGTTGTTTTGGCAAATAGTCATATGAATTGCAAGACACGTTGCACTTGAATACATATTTTGGTGGACTGTCCTCAAATAAAGAAATTTGTCGTGTGCTCACACTAGGGCTGTCTCCATATCAGATTTTCACTGCATAATTATCTGGGCCAAAAAGATTCACGATAACAGTATTGTTAGGATATCTACAGACAAAGTTGAATCTTTAACTCGTTTATTGTGCATTTTGTCTCTTTTTTGGCAAATGAATAACACTCAAAATATGAGTGTGGCGAGACGGAGAGAGTCTGTAACCATAACTGTATATATAAAATTACATATATATATATTATATATACATAATCTAAGTTAGCTAGTTAGCAAGCCTGCTGACTATTTATACATCAGCCAACTAAACAACTATTAGCTTTCTTTGCCACTCAAAAGGCTGACTATGTCCATACTGTGGTCCTTTTTCCTTTTGCGTTATCCACTCTGAGCGCTTGTCTGTGTGGTCTGTGCAGCTTTGTGGCCGGAGTGATCAGCAGGGAGAGGATCCCGACCTTTGAGAGGATGCTGTGGAGAGTGTGTCGCGGTAACGTCTTCCTAAGGAAGGCAGAGATCGAGGACCCTCTGGAGGACCCCGCCACGGTCAGCACACACAACATACATTCATAGAGACGAGTGAAGAGACAAGAAAAGTACAGAGAAGCATACAAAATGCCACTCATACGGTGTCATAATGTATATTTCTTTACTTACATTAGAAACAGACACCCGGCTCATCTGTGAGTTGTGTAGATTTTCTAAAAACTTCTTCTCTTTCCAACAGGGAGACCAAGTCACCAAATCAGTGTTCATTATCTTCTTCCAAGGTGACCAGCTGAAGAACAGGGTGAAGAAGATCTGTGAGGGGTGAGTGTTACAGAGGAAGATATCTTCTTTTATCTTATCTTATCCAGATGCCACAGTTTATGGACAGAAGTCAATTTGGAAGGTTGGGTTAAGGCTCGTGTGGTTATGGTTAAGTTTAGCTATAATCATGAATTACATGATACATGTAGGCATAACCGTAGAAATGGAAATGCAAGTTAATGTTAAAGGGGAACACCACCTAGATAAAGAATTCCAATACGTTACTTCCATGGTCTAGGAATGTTTAATCAATAATGTGAACATGAGCTAGTCTCTCTCAAGGCCAGAAACCAGAGAAGTAAGTCAAATCAAGTATAAAGTGTACAATGAATGGGAGACCCACACAATGTCTGTTCTAATTCTATTGTAGTGCTGTCAGCTGTGAAACAGAAAAGGTAACATGTAGTCAGAGCATTCCCCTGGTGCTCAAGGACATCTCTCCCAATTCATGGTCTATGGAGCAGCTCCACACTTTATACTTGATGACATCACATATTTCAGTTTTAGCTCTCTAGTTTTTGGATTTGGGAGAGTTGTTCATGTTTACTAATAATTGTTGTGGGAAGGGGAAGATGGGCAGGACTGTGTCTGGCCGCAGCTAACATTTAGTGGCCATTAGAATAATTGCAGCTCATAGTTGCTGCTGTGGTTTTGTCTTAATGACACAACACCATCCAGGATTGTCACATTGGCCTGGGCGTAGAGACTACACATTGATATCAGAAGGTCTGTGTGTTTACCAGGCTGAGAGGGTCTAGGAAAAAATATATTCTATTGGTTGCATTATGGGAAGTGTAGGATTCAGTGGTTTTGGAACTTGAGTCATATTAGGGAGTAAAACTCAATATTTTACCACCTCGGTTTCGACCTTTCTTTTTATGCCTCTGCGCCGGCGACAGCCACGGACGGAGGCATTATGCTTTCAGGTTGTCCGTTCATCCGCCATCTTTTTGGTAGTCAGAGGTCAAGGTCACTGACCTCTCGTCCGTCCTATTTTTGGGAACACAAAATCTGGGGAACGCTATGAGGTATCTTTCTCAAGATTTGGCACACAGACTTGGACTCAACTGATTAGAATTTGGTGGTCACTGTGACCTCACGAAACACATTGTTTGGGCATAACTCACAAATTCATATGCTAATTATGACAATTTCTCACAAACCGGTAGCAGGATAAAATGGTGAAGTGAGGACATTTTGGACAGACATGGATGTAAACTGTTACCTGACTGGTTGGCGGAGGCACACAACCGTGAGGTGCTAATTCTAGTTTTAAGTGCAAGTCCTAAATCACTGGAGTACCTTTAAACAATATCCTCTCCCTGATGTGTGTCAACTCCAGCATGTGCATCATAAACACGAGTAAGAAAGAAGGAACCACGATGGAGAACGTACAGTATGTGTGACATGCTGTGAGCTGACTCTGCTGGTGTTGTTCCCCAGGTTCCGCGCCTCACTCTACCCCTGTCCAGAGACCCCACAGGAGAGGAAGGAGATGCTGGCTGGAGTCAACAGCCGCATCGACGACCTCCAGATGGTACGTTTGTCACTTGATCTTTACCTCCCATCACACACATAAATAACCCAAAAGGTTAACAAAAATGAAAAACGAGTAAAGTGAGAGTAGAGTTGGTTGAGCTTGGAGTAAAGCCTGCTTATTGTTTAGGCCACATTACCATTAGCAGTGCAGTTCTTTTTTGAATTGAATAATTCTTTCAAAGGGTCTTTGTACTCTTTGTTGTACTGCTGCTCACTAAACAAGAAGAAATCAATCAGAAACTTCACACAACAGGATGTCTGTGTTCAGTTTTCCTTTCGAAAATGTATTTCCAATCAAATCACAAAAGCCCTCGTAGTGTTTTCTTGTGCATTAGTTCTTATCTGTGAAAGATCTTTGTCCTGTCCCATAGTGTTATGCTTCCCTAAAGTTTGCCCTTATTAAGCCTGGAAAAATAGGCCTGGTTCTGCTTGAGCGGGCTGCTCTGGCCTCAGCCTGCTAACCAAATACAATGCATGACACGCCGCCACAAAAGAGCGTCTTCCTCAGGTTTACACGGAAGATCTGATTGTGTGCATAAACAGGACCTGAGTCTTGGAGCCAGCACAGTAAAATCAATCTCTACCATTTGTCAACATGTTTACTTCACAAATCCTGCACATTCCAAATGTTTAGCTCACATTATGTTCATATCACAAAAACATGACAATACGCAACACACACAGATGGACCATAAACGGAAAGTGAAGAAATAGCTTTCAGTTCAATAAAAAAATAAAATGTCCGGGATCTACAGTCTAACACAAACCTCCCCACACTGCTACTGCAGGTGCTGAACCAAACAGAGGACCACCGTCAGCGAGTGCTGCAGGCCGCCTCCAAGACCATGCGGGTGTGGTTCATCAAGGTGAGGAAGATGAAGGCCATCTACCACACGCTCAACCTGTGCAACATCGACGTCACCCAGAAGTGTCTGATCGCTGAGGTGTGGTGTCCCGTCTCAGACCTGGACTCCATCCAGTTTGCTCTGCGCAGAGGGACGGTGAGTTTGGTTTTCGGTCTGGTTGTGTATTTCATATACTGTTGTGTAGCTTAGAGGTAACACACATTTCTTTTTTCTTGTTCTTCACACATTGCATCTGTACAGTCATAGGCAACAATGAAGGATGTTTTTAGATGTTTAGTAAAATCTCCACTTCATTGACGCTGTCCCTGTGGCTCTGCTTCCTGTTACTGTGAGCTCTATTGGACCAAGTGCTGCTAAACACAGCAATATTATGAGAAATGTCAGTATCCAGCCAGAACATCTCTGCTAGTGTTGAGCTGTGTTACAGTCTCCTCACCTTTTGTATTAGAAAACTCTGAAGATAATACAGCCCGTACGGTGAAGACAATATGCAACCACCGGCTGAAACACTAACAAAATGCCTTTGCCAGCTAAAATCGTCAGATTTCATCATTTGTTTTGGCAGCTTATAAAAACTTAGTTGTGTGTACTTTACCCTGTTGGTAGTGTAACCCACCACACAGCAGCTTTCAGGCATTTTTCCATTGTTCGCCAGCAGACAGAAGTGTCACGGAGGCAGCTTCAAACAATAGAAGTCAAAGGAGAGTGACCAATTGTTTTTCCCATCTGGTGAGGGCAGTTCTTAGATACGCTCTGTCTCTAAATTTTGCTCACATTTCAAAAGAGAAAAAAACTGTTTTGCACTTGAAGAAATCCTCAGAGTGTTCATTTCTGGCATCGATAATAGAGACAAACCTTATACAATTAGTGATTGTCCTTTTACAGCATTCAACATCTTTGAGGACCCATTGTGTTGTTAAAGGTTCAGAGCATATCTGTTGCCTCCACACGGCTCTAAACATAGAGACTTCTGAGCCGGCAGTTAGCAGCTAACGGTACTAACAGTAACCTAACCTAACCAATCTCACTCCTCATACCTAAACCTAACCAACCCAACCAACGAAGGCAACGGGTACCAGCCAATCAGAGGCAGAGTACGGCGGGTCATGCCTTCGCCATAGCAGGATTTGTGATTTAGCATGCACTAACATGCACATGCTATGTAAACAAAGCACAGAGAATCTGGGATTACAACACACACAGAAGGAAAGTGACTTCAGAATCAGAATCAGCTTTATTGAATTTGACTCCGGTTTCCACTTCGCTCTCAATGTACAAACACAAATTTACAATAAACAAGAAAACAAAACAGAATTATCTTCTTCTCTGAATTATATAATATAGAACCTTTACGTTTGTATTAAACTCAGAAAGTGGAAGCTCGGAAGCCTAGCCTTGTTCAGCAAGATAATCTGCACATATGAACCACTTTTATGATTGTTGAAGCATAAATGTAATGGCCATGACTTCACCACCACTAAGCTGTGGTGGACTGGTGTTCTAGGGACGACGTTTGGTAGTCTTATGTAGCCACTTGTTAGAACAAAACTTATAAATCTATTCAGTTTGTGTGAACCACAGACCTTATTTCAGACACTTAACCAAACACCCATTCAAGAACCACACTGAATTAATCGGAGGTGCTGACTCATTTCTGAGTGTTAGGACTCATTCCTGCAGCACTCTTTGAAGTGCACACTTAACTGTAATGTGATTGCACCAACACTGCCATTCAATACAAATGCTTCTCCATTGGAGAACAATGTTGGGCGGTATCATTTCAGAAAGATTTGTAAAATCAAATCACAAGTGGCAAAGCCAAAACAAACACCAAGCATACATACATACATGTATAGAGTATTCACTTCAGGTGGACTTTAATACTGATAATAATAATATAAGTCATGAGGTTGTGTGGAGGCCTCTGGTCTTACTCTTACAACATGGGCAGTATGTGACTGATAAATTGGGGTTTTATTTGACAGGAGAGGAGCGGCTCCACGGTGCCGTCCATTCTCAACAGGATGCAGACAAAGCAGACTCCACCTACCTTCAATAAGACCAACAAGTTCACGTCAGGCTTCCAGAACATCGTCGACGCCTACGGCATCGGGAACTACCGGGAGATCAATCCAGGTTACACAGGAATTCCTTTATCTGCATTTCAATTCATTACTCATCTTATTAGTTTAAATTTGATTATTGATCACTGAAACTTGTGGAAGTGCAGCAGCAGCAGCGCAGTGTTAACAGACTGGGTTAAGCTGCCACAGATATTTCAACTTCAAAGCCTTGCAGCAGCTTTCTAATCCCTCTATTTCCTTTTACAGTGAAAATTGCACATGTTTATTAAGTTTCATTGACAGTAGTTTAACTGCTATTTAAGATAGGACAAACTAGAATTGACGAAACAATGTGGTTTACCAACCAGTCTTTTTATTTTTGTCCAACATCATAAATTGTGGCCTCATTCTGGAAAAATAAATGTGTTGCTTTTTTGCCAAATATTTGCATTCTGTGTGAAAGTATTATCACAAGACAACAGTTTGAACAAATATATTGAAGTTCAAATGAATTGAACGAAGAGGAAAAACACCTCCAGTGTGTAAAGGCCTTCACACACGACATCTAATTCTCTCTCACTTTCCTTCCACAGATTGTGCAGACACAAATACCTGTTTATAATAAATCACAAGTGGTAAATGTATTGTAAATGCATTTCATATTTCAGTCATTTTCTGTGATGAAGATAATGTGATTTTTCCTGTTACAGCTCCGTACACCATCATCACTTTCCCCTTCCTGTTTGCGGTGATGTTTGGCGACATGGGTCACGGCGCGCTGATGACCTGTGCTGCCCTCTACCTGGTCATCCGAGAGAGTCGCCTCGTCGCCCAGAAGAGTGACAACGAGGTACAGTGAGACAAAAACCAGAACCAGAGTAATGAGAAGCTTTACAGTTCAGCCTCGCACCATAGACACATACGATATCTCTGAGTTGTGTGTGTGTGTCTGTAGATCTTCAACATGGTGTTTGCTGGTCGCTACATCATCCTGCTGATGGGGCTCTTCTCCATGTACACTGGAATCATTTACAACGACTGCTTCTCCAAGTCACTCAACATGTTCGGCTCTGGGTGGAGCGTCAGGCCCATGTTTGGCCCCAAAGGAGCCAACTGGACGTAAGTCCCCAACTCTGCTTGGACTGGTAGTTACTTTCTCTACCACAGTTAAAATAGATGGGGGCACCACGCCTTCGTATTTTTGTAAATATTTTCCAATGAAATTTGTGAAAACATATCAAAGAAATAGTTCAACATTTTGGGAAGTATGTATATTTGTTTACTTTCTGAGAGTGCGATGAGAAGATGAATATCAATTTCATATCTGTGTGTTAAGTATAGGGCTGGACTCAGGACTTGGTTAGCCTAGCTTAGCATAAAGACCAACACCTCTAAAGCTCACTAATTAATACATTGAATGTCTGTTTCATTTCTAAGCAAACAGAAATGTAAAAACGACAATTTGTGGTTTTGGGGAAGTTGGAGCCATTTGTTGGCGAGCAGCCAGGTGCGGTGACTTTCCTAAGACTTGCTGTCACAGTGAGGTTGACCTGGTTAAGAACCATCGTGCCTCTACAGAAACATTACTAAAACCTGTGCTCGCTGATCTGCCCATTAGCCTGCGCTATAGCCAGAGAAACAGAGAACTGGTTAATGGACAAACTGTTGCTTGTCATGAAATAATTCACTGTTTTTTTTTTTGCATTTGAAGTGGTTGTACTGTGCTCCGTCTAAAAGACTGTTACGGCTACGCTAGCAACTAGTTGCTGGTGTAAAACACTGGTTTCCAGGAACCTTATGTATGTTCTCTCATCATATATAACATAGCATCGACAGTCATGTGTTATCTTACTACTGTACTCTATGTGGTTGATTCATGTTCTAAAATGTATTGCTGGTCGTTGTATATAATCTGCTTCCTGTCAATACATTGATTCATTTCCTGCTGCTCTGTCCTAGGTTTGAGACACTTGATGCAAATGGAGTTCTACAGTTAGACCCAGCTGTTCCTGGTGTCTTCAACGGGCCGTATCCACTCGGAATTGACCCGGTAAAATCCGTACACTCACTAGAAAAACAGAAATAGGTAGATCGTAGTTGTTTTCTGTGGTAAGAATCACAGGGCAAACAAAGTGTGTATCAGAGCCTGATATATCTTCTTCCTCTGTGTCATAGAGCTCCATTGTTGTCCAAAGTGATTAAAAACACATCAGTGAGCCACACTGTTGCACTGGGTGACATGTTTCTACATGTACACATACACAGTAGTCCCCATCGTATGCACCGTTTCACTGCTGTCTGAGTAACGTCTTTGAAAAGCTACAGTGCCCAGCTGGTTTAGAAAATGATTGAGCCTTTTTTAACCCTAAAATGAAACTGTATATCTAAGAGGTGCTTTTAAAGATCAGCATCATCTGTAGGCACCAGCAGGCTGAATCACCAAAATAATTAACACAAAGGAGCAAACAATATGTAGATTATCCCAATGTATTTGTTTTACGTTAGTACACCCTAATGCCCTCAAACATTTCACTTTGTGTAATCTCTGCAGATCTGGAATGTTGCCACCAACAAGCTGACCTTCCTCAACTCATTCAAGATGAAGATGTCTGTGATCCTGGGTGTCATTCACATGCTGTTTGGAGTGTCTCTCAGTCTCTTCAACCACCTGTACGTAGGACACAATGCTGGAATTGAACACCTGCACCATTTGGTGTCCTCAGTTCTCACTCCCGTTCTCTACAGGCTTAAAGCATAGTCACTACAGGCAAAAGGGTTCGTACCGGGTTTGAATGGCCACACTCGAAGATGTGGCATGAGGCCTACGAAAGGGGCCAGATGTATTGAAAAGAATGGTTTACACTACTGGAAATTGTTTTGCTCAGAAAGTGATGAAAGTAGTTGTGTGAATAATGAAAAAAGAGAGCTTGAGAGAAAAGTTTGAACCAAAGGAGGTTGGTTACAAAAAATTGGTCATTTGAGGAAGATCTGACTACCGAGGCCCTAAAACTCCTCAGAAATGACATCAATTGCCAAGCAGCACTGTACATGTTCTCTGTTTGAGGCTTTAGCCTGTATGTCCACAGGTTTTTAACATATTGCTAGTATCTATGTTGTGTAACAGGTGTGGTAAGGACTCAGAAGCAGTACGACAGGCACACAGAATAATTGGAATCAAAGCTTTATTCTCAAATGAACACACAACAGGTAACAGTCTAGGATACGCACAGGTGTAGAATCCCACATGGTGGAACGCCAAGCCGTCAGGGGAGAAGGCAGACAGAAACCAGAGGAAGCAGAGGCAGGATCTCGTGGTCGGGGACAGAAGGCTGAGTGGTTTACCGGGGCAGAGGCAAGGCGGAGAAGTCCAAACAGGCAGGGTCGGCAACGGGAAACTAGTCGGAGGGTAAACACTGGAAAATCTGGCATAATGCGGAGAACGTTCTGGCAGTGAGTGTGTGTGAGACTGGGGTCTAAATAGTAGGTGCAGCAGAGTGAGCAGGTGAGAGTGATGAGCTGATGAGGTGGGTGAGAGACAGAGTGACAGGAGAGAAGGGGCAGAGCTGTGACATGTTGTCAAAGAATGTACCAGTGGTGTAAAACAAGCAGATCATCTTCTTGGATTTTCTCTCTCCAGTTTTAGAATGAAAATGTTTGTACATGCTTCAGGTAATGTACAGGGAAAGTGAGCTCCCGGAATATTTTTTGGAATATCTGTTAACATTTTGGTGAATCTATACCATCATCCTCCAGGTCCTTATTGCTCTGTGACTGCAGATATTCAGACTGCAATCACCTGGATTACTGCTGATACTGAAGGAACAGTTCAATGTGAGGAGTGGATTCCACTGATCCCAGCAGTATACTTGTACTCAGGATTGCTGTGTGATCACGTTTGAGTTATGACTCTGGTTTAATAGGTTTACTCACTGGTTTCTGGTGGCCACCACGGCAAAATCTTTGCCACCAGGGCAAAAAAAGAAAACAACATTCTGTGATCAATCATCTGATCCACCTCCCTCAATACGTACTTGGTTATTATTGCTGCACAACACGTCTGTTATTCTACCCGTGAAGCCCGACCAGTTCATCCTAGTTAACGGCACAATTTTTCAGAAAATGAGGTCACTCTGATATTTCCCAAGGAGGAGAAAGTCAGGCAGGCATAATATGCATGTGCATAAAATCTAGACGGATGAAATGATGTAACCTGAATTAATTTCTTTGCACCGGTGCAAGTAGTCTATCCTGGCTCGTAAAAAACAGCTGTTG
The DNA here is from genome assembly GCF_050575085.1 of Anarhichas minor. Classification (NCBI taxonomy): domain Eukaryota; kingdom Metazoa; phylum Chordata; class Actinopteri; order Perciformes; family Anarhichadidae; genus Anarhichas; species Anarhichas minor. The sequence goes on along the minus strand of NW_027466463.1, from coordinate 2,419,636 downwards.
TTACTGTCACTGAAAACTTCTGGTAATTCTTAAGATTATTACGTGTTTGTTTCCATTGATAGACAAAGAGGGGACATTAATCAAACTTAGGAACAGAAGAGGACAGGAGGCCTCAGGGAGGGACATGAGAGGAGAAAGAAGAGAGGAGGCAAGGAGAGGAACGTCTAAGGGCAGGGGAGCAGGAGAGGAGAGGGAAAGAGAAGGTTCCAAAAAACATCCAAACTACTTAAATTGGTCTGAAATACCAAAGTTCAAGCCTTGTTTGTTTCAAGTTTTAAAACATTGTTTTCACTTTTCTTATGTCCACATTGCCCCCATAGCTAACACAGTTATTACATCCATCTGAATGGATACACGACTACACTGATGGAGTATGATGAAACAATTATTTTCACTGCAGGCCAACATAAGCAAAGTGATTCTCTGTCACCGACATACAGTAGCAGCACTACTATACAATCTGCTTTGTTTGTGTTGTTGACTGAATTTCTCCAGGTACTTCAAGAAGCCGCTGAACATCTTCCTGGGCTTCATCCCCGAGATCGTCTTCATGGCGAGCCTGTTTGGCTACCTCGCCCTGCTGGTCTTCTACAAGTGGACGGCCTATGACGCCTTCACCTCCAAGGACGCGCCCAGCCTGCTCATCCACTTCATCAACATGTGTCTCTTCAACTACAGCGACCCCACCAGCAAGCCCCTCTACAGGGGACAGGTGCTCCCTCTGCCTCTCCCAGCTCCCTGCCCCTCGCTCATGCACTAGTATGGTTGAACCCTAGTAGTGAGGTGTACAGCAGCTCAAAGCCAACACAAATAATAGTATATTTAATTAATAGTAATTAACAATGCTATATATATATCATAAATAGTTGTACTGATACCCGTACCAGAAATGCCTCTGATACAGCCTGAAGTGCTGGATCAGGTAACAACATGTGTCTCTCGCTAACCGATCCGTGCATCCTGCCCCATCGGTACTGAGCATGTGCAACTTTTAACAGAGTTGAGAAAGAAGCGAGATGACTCACTCCAGAAAAATAAAACGGTTGCTGCATCCGGACTCGATGATGGCATGAGGCGTCTCGCTTCTTTCTCATCTCTGTTGAGAGGAATTTGACAACATTTTAACACTGGAAAACGCCAGTAAAACGCCGTTGGTATTTTGACGCATTATTATTGGATCGATACTCTGTCTATCGGCCAATACGCAAGTTCAGGTATCGCTATGGAGAAGGAAAAGTTTAACTTGTCTTATGGTGACAGGTCAGTTTCTACAGAACAGCAGCCCTGGCGCTGGCAGGGATTTAGTGCCTCGCTCGGGGATACTTCTGGAGGGGTTGTTCTTGCCGACATGAACTCAGATCATCACTTTCTCAAACTACTTTACTCTGCTAGCCAGACCACCAGTGTAGCCACAAAGTATCAGGACAGTAATATGGTATGTTTCTTTTTTTCTGCTCTATTCCAGCCCTTGGATTTGAAATGAAGCTAAAAATGTCTGGGAGTTTAAACATTCCGGCTCTTGCTACATATAGTGCCTGATGGAGATGCTATCAGAGAACTCTTTTGCCCAGAGTTACCAGTCTACCTAGTTTTGTCTAAGTTTTTGGACTCTAAAAACTACTAGACTACTAGGTCTACCAGGTCGAGAGTGGGCTGTATTACCTTGTTTATCCACAACAGCTCTGGACGTTTAAGGTTGTGACTGCTGAGCTGTCACTGTCTGTGCTGACGTGCTCATCTCCTCCATCTGTCTGCTTTAAAAACATGTGGTGTGTTCAGCTAGCTCAACCAACCCTGCTATGCCTGTTCTGTTACGGGCTGTCTGCTCTTGATATGATTGGTTAGAAATAGTTTTGTTCCTGGAATGTGATTTGCTGTCAACCAATCAACGGTACACCAAAGCTTCTCTGTATCATGCACATTTACAGTTATGGCTTACTTAGTTGTTAAGGTATTGCCCAACCTGTGTCATGAGATTGCTTTTTTCTCATTCTGCAGAAAAGTGTACTCACCTTTTAACAGATCAGCATATTACTATTGTTAGATTAAAACAACAAATAACTGTAACAAGTACCTGTGTTGCAGGAAAGCAAAGGACAGCTTGTATTCGGTCGAACAGGAGAAAAATAGAGTGCCATCGTTGAGAGGGAGGACGGAGTGAGGCCTCAGCAGGATGTGTTCGGGGAATTAGCATCTTCTGATCATTGCTACACATCACCAACACCCTGTTAACCTCTCTCTGTTTGAATCTGTAGATGGGGATCCAGATTTTGTTGGTGCTGATTGCCCTTGCATGTGTTCCCTGTATGCTGATTGTGAAAACTATGGTGCTTCGGCGTCAGCACCTGTGGAAAATGCACCTGGTATGTGGATCTGATCCCACCTATAACCTTACTGCCACCTTTGATGATTAACATTTATAACCTGTGATATAACCTTTTTTTTCACTCCTATTCTGCCATTCATTTCAATGCACGTTGTATTGTGTAATGTGGTTGGTTGTGTTGTCATGAAACATGCTTAAAGCCTGCCTTGGAAACGCTCATATTTTGGTGGGAAATTTGGTTGAAATACTTGTCAGAATGAGGCACCCTAACAGCTGATGGTCTACCACTTGTATCCTCTTACTCTAGCTGTACATTTGACGACTTCTTACCAAAATTCTTTCTATCTAACGAATGTGAGTTACCTGATATATGAGCCTGGTGCTCTCTTTGCTCTCACTGGTCGGCTTAAAGCTCAAAGAAATGCAGTCCCATCAGACCAGAGATCAGTACTAACTTTAAAGAATTACGGTTGTGTTTACCACGTTCACAGGAAGAGTCCTACATATAAACGTTGTACGTTTTGGCACCAGGTCATTTTTTAGATTGTTTTTTGGAGAATTTCTGCAATTATTTGACAGAGGACAGTGTAGGTCCGAAGGTTGGTATTGAGGAGATTTTGTGGTGCAGGATGTGATGTGACTCTGCCGATGCATGTAGGTCGTTGAGTAAGTTCTTGTTTTAAAACGTTTAGAACATCCCGTCTTTAACATTACAGCAAAGGTTACCTTTCATTTTGTTTATGTCTCATTCTTATTGTTGAAAAAAGGTTGTCAATTGATATTGTTGTGATTTTATAAAACGGTTAGCTCATTTTCTAGGATGACATCGCCCATAGTTACTGTATGAGGGTGAAGTAGCAGTTTGTGTCTTCAGTTGTCTTATTACAGTCCTGTGACAGCTACGGAGACCAGATATTCTTGTCTTTCTTTGATTCATTGATTGAAGATGGATATAAAGAGAATTTCAATAGAATGTCAACATCAAGAAGGTTACCAACCCTGCCTCTAAGTTATCAAAGACTATGAAGTTATTAGCTAGCTGATATTCCTGATACAAATTAGCCACCTGAGCTAACTAGCCTGCTGTCAAGCACATTAAAAGCCATTTTGGACAAGTGACAAAAGCACTGGACTGGATCAGGATGTTGCTGGTCGCTCGATGAGCCAACAGGAAATGTTGATTTTAGTTATATTTAGAGGTTTTGCAGTTACAAGCTGTACTTTACAAAAATCTTCATTTGTGTTTGTTGAGATTTAACTCGACCAATGAGCAGCGTTGTGTTTCACAAGTGGTGGATGTTTTTCATTTTGGAATGAAAGCCTTAACTCACTGTACGGGGTGCCCTGTTACTTTCAACAAATGAAGTAAATGAAGAAAGCGTTCAACCCAAGGCTTGCTTTAAGCTAGACACAGCTCTTGTGGCTTTTGTATCTAGTCCCAGAAGAGGGAAGAAACCCCTGCAGAGAATCTAGAGCAGTCTTTAGAGCAAACAGGCGTGTCCTCATCATGCACCGGACTCACCCAACAGGGTACGCAGAAGTTCGGAGGGGTGCGGGTGGGCAACGGGCCCACGGAGGATGAGACTGGCATCGTGGACCATGACCACCTCTCCCAGCACTCAGAGGAAGGAGAAGAGGTGAGCCCATGAAATATATCAGCTAACGTCACTGATTACAGTTCCATCCTCTCCCAGACCTGCATTTTGATAGTATCTCTGTGTGTCACTTTAAAATTGAAGTGAGAAGGCTTGATATCCGTCTATAATTGAATGGGTTATTTCCATTCTCTATATGCCAATACATATGAAATACAAACGAAATCTTTCTCCGCATTGGCCTTTTACCTGCTGTGCCTTTTCAGCTGATGTTTTGTGTGCAGCATAGTACTGAAACATCATCCAAATATTGCAATACCTCTGATTCTGATGGTTCCTGTATTTAAGATTGCACCTTTATGTATTTAAAATGCTTGCCATTACAAAATGTTTCCATGCTATCTTTTGTTCTGGTGGGATGGCCATGCGATGCCAAAACCTATATGGTGTTTGTCGTTGCATCACAATCACTTGTATTTGGCTCACTAACGAATGTGTAGTCTGCTTTATGATCAATCATATTGATCATATCATACTGAAATGATGACAATAGTTAGAGGTGCTCGATACACAATTCAGAGCATTCCCATTGCCTCAACATGGAGACTTGCAGAGAGCGCTAACAGTGTTAACCTGAGGGTGGGGCTGATACCGCCGTATGAGAGCGGTGCAGAGCGTCGGTCATTAGCTAGCCAGTGGGGCACAACTAACGTGCATGCGCGGCAGACCGGCTAAGTAAATGTAAATATTCTGTCTCAGCTCCTTCACCAGCGCCATGCTTCCCTCCCTGCTCTACCTTCATATCAGAGATATCTCTCCTGAGTAGTCACAAGAGATGAGGACGATGTGGGCACAGCGTGCAGAGAGAGAGGCGGGGCAGGGATGGACCGCAGCAGATAAGAGATGGACTTTCCATTTCAGAAACATAAACAGAGAGGTGGTGTTCATGAGAACCAGCGGGTGGAATTTCTCAAAATACCAGGCAGATTTGTTTCTGTCTGTGACTCAGAGGCTCTCCCAGGTCTCCTACATAATACATCTCTGAGTTGTTTATGTAGCGATAACATATTACATAACTGTACTGTTATGAGACTGCAGTCTGTCATCATTATTGCAAGAGTATGATATTCCATGTCGCCATGACTTAACAACAGGCTTATGGAATTTACTATTGCACAATGTTGAGTTAACTGTTAGAGTGTCAGGTTGGACATCTTACTGAGTAGTTGAGAAAATGTTAACATCCAGATAAATTGAGTGATGCAGGGCTCCTTCTCTCCTTCAAACACATTCTGAAGGCTTCGACAATCTGAATTAATCTCATAAATCATACATATGATGTAAGATTATTGTATGAACAAGAAAATCAGAAGTTATCCTTTAAGATCCAACCCGACCGAACCCAAGAGGTGCCAAATTTGAGATACGAGACCCGAAAAAAGTTATATTTTGCTTTATTTCATCCATTATTGACTGTTAGCTTACCAGGCTAATGCAATGCAATTCATCGGCTGCACGCTGTCTCCGTCCCTCTTCCCCATGAGACGTGCGTGTCTAATGCGATACATGACACAAATCAATGCTTGTAACAGTCAGAGAGAGAAAGAGATAAAGGTCTCATTGAATTACATTTACATTACAAATAATCAAAAGGAAACCCAACCTCAGCAGTCAGTCTAATGAAATAACCTGCAGAAGTAGGATGGGACCTGATGGATGGATGCGGTTTTTGAATTCTGACACTAACCTTTGACCTTTGCTTACTTTCAAGCACGCAGAGGAAGAGCCGGTAAGAAACTGAGTTTTGGTATCTTCTTAACATGTCTGGATGCCGTCTTGCCTGATCTGTTTGTGCCTGTAGTACCAAGTGGTGGTCTTCCTGTGTGAACCTCCTGTACTCCTATGTCCATCTATGTCCATCTATGTCCGTCTGCATGTCTGTGACAAGCCCCGCTATAGTTGAAACAAGGCAGAATAAGTTCAATCACTTTCGTATATAGCTTTGAAATTCTTGAGATTTATTCATTGCACATTAAGATTTTAGGCAGACGCTCTCACAAAGAACAATATGTTTGCCTTTTAGGACAGATTATGAAGTGTGATCCAAGACCAATACCCACAAGACAGAGACGAGCCGGAGTTAAAACTTCTTTTTTTTTTCTTTTTTTTAAATTTTTTTTATTGAAAGACAAGAGACAATATTAGACAATACATAGACATAACAACAAGAGGATGACAAGAACAGTGGGATAAAAGCTAGCAAACATCATATAGTCAGTGTGTGTGTATATGTGTATGTGCGTGTGTGTGTGTGTGTGAGAATGTCCTTGAGCCTTTTGAGATGGAAGGAAAAATACCCATTGTGATGGGTGTTGAGTGTTTGAATTCCTTTTATGTAGATGTTCTGATGAATGGCTGCAATGAAAATGGTAAAAAGTGAGGGAGAGAGTGGGCATCCTTGCCTAGTCCCCCTGTGCAGTGTGAAACTTTGTGAGGTTTGTCCATTGGTGATGACAGTGGCTGAAGGTGAAGTGTACAGAATTTTAACCCAGTTAATAAATGATTCCCCAAAGCCAAATCTCTTCCGTTGTTGGGTTACTTGCATTAATGGTTTCGAGTCGGTTGATTTGTTGGTCCATTTGTTGGTCCAGTTCAGCTTCTTGTTGTTTTTCTTTCTTTTTTTTTGTAAACGGAGAATGAGATGATTATTCCTCTTAAAACTGCTTTCCATGTTTCCCACAGAAGGGTTGGTGATGACTCTGGGGAATCATTTATTTGTAAGAAGGACGCCCACTCTTTTTTAATAAGACTGTCAAACTGAGGGTCTTTGAGAAGAGATATATTGAAGCGCCATCTAGTTTATGTAGGGTAACTCTGTTCCATATAAATGTTACGGGAGCATGGTCGCTAATAATGATAGGATGGATTTTCGAGTCTGAAATATTAGCTACAATGTTGTTTATACTGAGCCATTTCATCACAAGTCTAAAGTCATGTACGCTGTGAATGTACATGAAATCACACTCTCTGCTCAGCTGAAATGTTGGTTCACAACATTTGTGATCAGAGCCACTGGCCTCGGTGCATTTTGCCAGTACGGCGTGTTAGCCAGGGTTGTTTTCATTAGCCACTTATGTCAGAGACCCTTTGAATGGAAACAATGAGTGCTGCTTGCATGAACTCTATTTCACGGCTCCAAGGACAAAAGAGAAGCATGGAAAGAGGAAACCGGGCCAGCGCAAAGCCAAACCCAACAAGAGCAAGTCAGAGCAATAGACTCCCATGTCTCCCCCCCCTGCCCACTCCATACAGGAAAGGCTAGTCTTGTTCCAGGAAGGAGAGAACGGAGGAACTCTGTTGGCTTTACAACACACAAACAAGTCCCTGCGCTGTGATCATGCTAGGGTCAAAAAAAGGAAAGAAACTCAAACCAGCCTGATCAGAGCTGAAGGCTCGGGCGGGGGTCAAAGGTCAAAGCAGCCCCTCATTAAGATGATAACGGAATTTCCATTCCAAGTCATTTCCATGGTTCATGCCATGCTGACTGTACAGTTGTTATTACCACTGTTTGAGTAGCACAGCCGGGGGATAGTCCTCTGTGAGTGTGGAGCAGAAAGTAAAGTGTTGAGATGACGTATGTGTCAGTAATGACTTTCTGGAAATGATTTTGTTTAAGTCTCAAAAGAATGTTTACTATTGTAGCAAGCATATTGAAAATACAACAACTGTTTCATTTGTACTCACTTTTATATAAAAGTTCATGTGAGCAACTTTTAACCGGTTATGAAACCGTTACTTCAGTTTAATGCTGAAGTCTCTATATGACCATCAGAGAGAAGATATTTCTATACAGTTATTCTTAATGTTTGTCATTCTGGTGAAAATAGACAAAATCCTGCATGTTCACCAGAACCTCCTTTGGCTCCGATTCCTTCGGGGCCTCCAGCAGAGACCAGCAGCCGTAGTTACATTCCTTCTTACGGGGAGATAGTTTAGTCATTTGAGCAAAGCTGCAGACAAAAGAATCAATATCCTGGAAGGTGCTTTCCACTGGCTTCACATGTCATAGTTGGTGCTACGCTGCCTGTGAAAATGGTTGCATGAGGTTTCCTGTGGCTCTGGAGGGGCTTTGTTAACTCTGAGAAGTGACATGAACCAGATGTTTTGGTTTGAGTTTGGAGACTAGAAATACATTTAATACACACTACCAACTGGGGGTGTAGTTTTTGAAAGATGCGAGTTTGCCAAGCAGGAAGGAGAGAACGGAGGAACTCTGTTGGCTTTACAACACACAAAGAAGTCCCTGCTCTGGGTGAGTTGCATTATGGGAAGTGTAGGATCCAGGGTTTTTTGGCGTTCGGCCTCTGCTACACCAATTCTGACCATTCTTTTTGTATGTTCTGAGACTTTAGGCCAGTGCAATACGTAATCACTGCAGTACCTCATTACAAATCATGTTATGACCTTGAATAATACAGATATACCTGCTACTAAACGTACAAGAGGTTCCCAAAAGTTAGTTTCAATTTGAAACACAGTGGATGCAGAGGTGGCCTGAAGGTTAGGAGAAGTGGGCTTGTGACCTGAAGGTTCCTTGAACGTGGAGTCATAATAACTACTATCAGCTCAATGCCTCTACATGTAAAACATAACATATGTACATATATACCATATATATATATATATATATAGACACAAAAATATGTGACTATAACCAGTCGGTGTGTGCTAACCATCTTGTCTTTCCCCACAGTTTGACTTTGGTGACGTAGCTGTCCACCAGGCCATCCACACCATAGAGTACTGTCTGGGATGCATCTCCAACACAGCCTCCTACCTGCGTCTCTGGGCCCTCAGCCTGGCTCATGCACGTGAGTAAAAGCCTGCATACACAAACACACACAAGCATGCGCAGTTTTATGATGCACATTCTGTCAAATAATATGTAAAGAGGTTGCAATTTATATTTCGGAATAATATCAACATGTATATTTCGGTGAGAACCTTGCTGTTGCCATAACTGTGTGTGTGTGTGTGTGTGTGTGCAGAGCTGTCAGAGGTGCTCTGGACCATGGTGATGCACCTGGGTCTGTCCTCCCGGAGCGGCGGCGGGTTCTTTGGCCTGTCTATCATCTTCTCGGCCTTTGCCACCCTCACTGTTGCCATCCTGCTCGTCATGGAGGGGCTGTCCGCCTTCCTGCACGCCCTGCGTCTGCACTGGTTAGATCAACGCACACACACACACTCACACATGATATATTTTTGTATATATATAGAAAATACCTACACACATGCCCACTCACATGCAGCCCACATGCATGCTATTAAATGCATAATATATGTGCGTATTTGTAAGGTGTGCACATGCAAACACTCACGTGCACAGAACACATGCAGAAAGCCTCTCACATGCCGACTAAATGAATTCCATATTAATAGAAAACATACACACAGCAGATTGTCTGTCTGTCATTGCTCACCTCTTGAACCAAGCATCTCTGCCAAAGCTGCACTTCTTCACTTTTACATGTACACATGAGGAATGCTATCAAAATGAAACATTCCAGACCCAAAGTGGTTTACAAAAGTGAGCGCTCAGGCCTCCAGATAACCTCACACCCTGCAGCTCCATCTCCTCCTGGCACCACCTCCACCCTGCTGCTCCAGTGTAAACTACACTGACACGCAGGCAAAGCCAAGTCATGGGATTACCATTATTAGAGCCATGCAGTAATTATATTTCATATATATATATATGAATCCTTTTAATGAACTGGTGAATCCTATTCATATTAATGAGCCCATCTCTTTCTCAGTAACAACATTGTGAGATGTGGACACCGTAGTACCGCTGATCACGACACGAGGAGGAGGTGTTGTGAGAGTGATGGATGATAAATGTTCAGTGTCCCAAGAGGGAAACATCCCTTTAGTACCGAGCACATTATTGTATAATCCAGTGATCAACAAGCACACAGGGATGGTTTCTTATACACGGAGCTTCTCTGTCAGATGTGCGAGAGGTGTCCTCACAGAGCTCATAGACACACGGCCTCAGGGGTATAAATCCAGCAGAAGTGTTCAGCTGTCAGATGTGAATTGTTAGTCTCACTCTGTAAATGTTAATTTGTCCGGCAGTTACATGCTTTATTTAAAAACATTTTTTGCCCAAGTTCACATATTTTATTAGGTCATCCCAATTAAAATTCCTATACTTTACCAGAATTGTGACGTGTTGGAAGTGCTTTGCTTTAGTACCTAGAGTGCTTGTTTGCATGGTGATCAGGGTGGTATGAGTGTACTATGTTGGCCTGTGTAGTTCATGGGTGAAAATCACAGAATGAAGAAACACCTAAGCAGCCTCTGCAGACATGTGATTTCTAGTGATAGTGATGCAAGTGAAAGGTAGCAAAGGATTAACAATGATTGTCTGAGGACTATAATGACTATAATCCAGCTACTATAACCCCCACAACAGCAAATGCTTCTGATACTCCCTTTTATGTATCACTGACGTTGAAGCAGTGTTTGGTGCTGCTTTATCACTGCACAAAACATACAGTTTCATATACTAGGGTTGAATTAAAGGACTGATGTTATTCAGAGGCCTGGTCTGTTGTCTGTCTGTTCTCAGCCACCATCCATTCATCGTGGGCTCGTTAGTGGCTGAATCCAGTTGGGATCTGGTGCAGCATGCTGCAGTTGTGTTCCACAGACCGTTCCTTTTAAACCGGGTCAGCGTGTGTTTTCTTGAATCCCTCCGGTCTGTGGGTCTGCTAGCAGCACAGAGCCTCCCGTCATGATTATGAGACGGATAAACAAAGACAGGGAGAGAATATACAGCGTGTTTTGGTTGGACAGAGGTACGGTGTTAATGCTTAACTGCTGCTCTCAGCGCTGATTGTTGTAAGTAGGTTTAAGTAGACTCTGTCTGTCCGTCTGTTGTTCTTGTAAACTAGTGGAAAGCGATCTAACCACCTTGCACATTATGAGCCCAGCTGTCTTTTATCCAGACAGCGTTGTTAGTCCAAGAAACCTACAGTGCGTGTTGTGTAACCCCACCTATCTGCCTCACTCATGGGCCGGTTGCATATTTCCAGGCTGGAGGTGTTGTTGTACGAAGCTTTGCTGCGGACCAGACTGTAGTGGAAAGAGCTGAGTTGAACCACAGACAGCATTAATATGAACGGCTTTGATTGAAAAGCCAAAGATTGGCTCGAGGCCAAACAACACACCCATATCTACAAATCAGCAGCTGCAGAAGCTTTATTTATGACAGATGAGACAACAAGAACTCGTAGTGAAATACCTTTAGGAAGTGGCAGATATTATTAAAGGTTGGCCTCAGCTGCCTTTTGTAGCATGGCAACAGGTGTACAGGATTGACACAAACTCGCATAATCTAGATCATATTTCACCAGTTGGATGTTACATGGATACCAGCATACCACCAGATACAAGATATGTTTCTGTGCTTTAAAAAAGATTCCACGTTGTAAACAGTTCACCCCAGTCCCGTGTGTACCACTTGGTCACATAGTGTGAAAGTAAAGAAAGGTATTCTAATGATCTCACACATGTGAACCGTCTGCCCAGAAACCTGAAATGTTTGCCCTGGTCGAAACCAAAACCTCAATCCCACACACACTCCTGCTGCCCCAGATACACACTAGAGCACCAGATGTGGATTAATCCACTGCTGAAAATAGTCCCCAACAAATGCACTATTCCCTGTGTTTGTGAAGGGGCCAATGTGTTTAAAGCATAACAAGTTCAACAAAAACATTATTTACACAGTGTTATTATTTACATTATGTTGAATATGTTTATGTATTGTGCTAACCAGCTAGCCCCGGCTCGTCCTGTCTTGTAACACTGCCTGTATACCTGGAGAAGCTGTAGTGAGTCAGTGTAGCGTCCAGTCTGTCCTCAGTCCAACATGAGAGGACCAACAAGTGTAGCAATAATGCTGCCCTCCATTTCTATGGAGGATGGATTCAGGCATCCCACAATGCTCCGTTAAGAACAAATGACTAAAACACAGTAAAAACAAGTACGGTAACAAGTTTGAAAAAGAGTGTTTTTAAGAGAGGTTGGACAGAAGAAACGGAGCCTGATGTCCTCCAGTACAAACCAATGGGCATGTGGCTGACAGACAGGAAGTAGTGAGAGAGGGACTAACGGTTACAAAAGAAAATGCAAAGAATAGGATTTTATAAGTAGGATTGTTTTTTAAATTAATTTCTAAAATGCAGTATTGGGTGTAATACTCATAGACAGGTAACAAATCAGCTGTGAATTAAATGAGAAAGTTCAAATGACATGAACAGAATGGAGCCTTATCACCGTGATTCTACATTATCCAACATGAGTGAATGAATAAGCTTCCAGTGGCCCACAGAGGGGCAGCTCTCAGGCTCCAGTGTGTCCCACTGTCTGGAAGCGGCGCACTTTGTTAATAAAGCAGCAGTGTGTCGGCTCAACAGCTCTCCGCTAAGGTTAAAAAGGAGTAGTGGAGTATTTTTCACAGAGGCGAGCGAATGGAAAAAGTCATGTTCAAAGTAAACAGCAGTCAACGTGGACGCTCCGCTCTGCTGTCCACCCTTCACACGCACATGCTGATGAGTTACACACACACTCACACACACCACAGTCAGTGGCGTCTAGTGTGTGTAAGCTACAGCTCAGTGCAGATGAGAGGATCTCTCATTTCTTTCCTCGTTTCAAGTGTTGCCCTCTGGCAGGCCAAATATTTGCCACAACTGGGAGACATTCCTGGGCACTCCCCTCGCTCGCACAGGCCAGGAACCAGCAGGGAACTGAACATCCATTCTTAGTTTTTTCCTCTCAGGTGAAGACATCAGACGTTGTCAGGATTTGGGAATTACAATGTCCTAACTGTGGATTCCAGTCAATTTCAAGTTTTCAAGTAAAAGCATGGTACGAGTACGACACTCGGTCCTCACTTTACTGCAGATGAATCGGAAGATGAAGTGCGGTAGAAAAACATTGAGGTTTGTCTGACGATCTGTAAGTGATTGAAGTGAATCATGTTGGACTTGAGCGTCATCAAGTCTCTGGATAGGCTCTCATAGAAGATGATTGCTGGTGTCACAAAGAATCTTGTCTTTTGTGTTGTATTTGAACCCCTTCATTTAAAACCTCAGAATCACATTTGGGGGAAATGGGCAGAAATGAGCAGAAAGTGTGTTTTAATAAGTGCTGTTATTATTTGTTGATCTGAAGCACTGGGCTCCCCACAATGGATTCTTGTCTTTGCCACATATTCACTGAGCGTATCTTTACTGACTGAGCAGGCAGCACAGCAGAGTCTTCTTCTGTTGCTCGTGATGTGAGACCGGCTCTCAGCAGCCATATCTAGTCACACAGCAATCTTGAGCGTGTTGCAGAGCGTACTACCAATAAATGTCTCATCCACTGACTCTCACGGTTCCTCTCCACATCGCTGCCGTCTCGGCGTGTGTAAATGTCTGAGATGTGTTATCAAGGATTTGAAAAGGCTCGGCTTCCTGCTAGCTCGGCGCTAAGCATCCGGTCTGCCAGAAATGTGTGTTCCTGCATGTGGGAAGACTTGGATGTCCCCCACGCCACGCTCTGCACTGCAGCTTCAAAGTGTATCTGGTGATCCGGTCTCTGTGTTTTGGAAGATATATTTTGCTGCCACTCTCTAATAAGGAACCTTAATGTAGGCCATTAATAACTAAACTCTCATGACTTGTGTATGTCTGTTCTAAATGTTAGTACTGCGCAAATAAATACTCATGAGTTTCTCACTTGCTAATAATCCAGCAAGTGTACAGTTGTAACTGTTAGTAATGCATTCATTAAAGGTTGTTCATCATGAAATGTCAAAGACTTATTAATAACTTGTTGATAAATGGATTTTGGTCCACTCCATGTTCTCATTAATGCTTCTAACCGATCAATTGAGTTTTAGTACATGATTTATGATTCATTAAGCATCAAAAAAGTAATTAGTTACAACTTATAACTCCTTTGAACTTGTGCAGTACAGTATGAGTCTCAAAATATGTTCCAACATCATGAGCAGCATAAGAAGTGAGCTCAGAGCCTCAGAGCCCAGACAACACATGGAAACAATACTCAGGCGCGCTCTGTGTACGTGCTGTACGAGTCTACGGTTTCTGATGCAGACCAAAGCTTTGGGTAGAATTACAGCCAGTCCACTGACAGACAAGGCTGATAATGGATTTAATGACGTCATATATCAGCCAGTCACTGTCACGTACCGCTGACAAGTCAGAGACTATTGTTCTTATTATCAGCTTTCATTTTTATACACTATCAGCCATTTTGAGTGGGCTGAGCAGATGATAGTCCCGCTGCTCTGTGGGAGGGTTGTACTGTGACTTGCTTCATGGAATGTGCCCCGCCTTAAAGACATACTGTAACAGCCAAGTCATTTCTATCATCATCAAGATTACCATTAATATCACTCAAGCTGAACGTCACACATGCCAACTCTCCTGCTGTGTTCCTGTCTTTGTTTTGGCCGTAATAAAAAGAATCATTACACATCAGAGGTAGTGTTAGTATGACAGAAGTGAAGAGGTTTGAGTCAGCTCACACAGGAAGTCACTGAAAGGTAATGATGGTCTGAACAAGAAGGCGGTGGGTATACAAGCTCTACCAAGAAAAAGACTTGTGTTTTGTCTACAGACACTGTTTTGTCCTCTTGGAGTTATGCTAACATACTGACTGACAACATTTTAAGCAGCATCATTCTGGGGATTAATGTTCAGAATGCATTATCAAACTATCCGATGCATTGCTATAAAATGTGGCTCAGACATTCTTGTTCCCTCGGGTAGAATGGGAATAGCTTTGGTGATGCTCTGACTTTTCGTATAGTGCCATCATCAGGTCAAAATGTATATTTGTCCAATACTTTAGTTTACCACCAAAACCAGGCGGCAACCTCTGGTTCTGAAAAGTGAAGCAATGCAGAAGTGTCTCGACCTCTGAGACAGACTTTACTTCTCTACTTCTCTCTTGATTTATTACCTCAGTAAACATTGTAAACATGAGTTTATGGTCTCAATCTCTAGTTTCAAGTCTTCTTCAATACAGCATGATGTTCATTTAGTAAATGATGGTCCATTTAGAGTCAAACAGACCATAAAGCAGGGGATGCTTTAGGGCGGGCTTACTGTGATTGACAGGTCTCTGCCAGAGAGTTGTTGGTTCTGAGAGTTGTCCGTGTTTTTATCTTAGAGCATTAACCCTTTCACAGTGTGTTTTCAGTTCATGAAAGTTAAATGTAACCATTGTGATCACTTAGCTCCACCCTCAAGATGGCGACAGCTAAAATGTTGAGCTCGAAGCTTAAAAGTTGTAGAACACAAACCAATGGGTGACGTGACGGTGGCTACATTCACTTATATACAGTCTATGCCAAATACCATTCACATAATTGTATGCACATTTTGAAGTATCCCCTTCTAAAGAGCTGTATGCAAAACATTCTCAACTGCGCAAAAAAAGAGTTGATGCCCATGATCAGAATACATTCTGACGTGGCAAACATTTAACCCACACGATATCGTCTTCGTCTCTAGACAGCATGAAACATGGCCAACCAGCGTACCAGCTGACATGAAAGAGCTATTCAAACTTGCCCAACTGACTGACTGTCATATCCTCTGGTAGACTGAGCAATAATGAAATGTCCAGACTGAGCTCTAGTCTTTGAGGAGCTGTACTGATCCACTCTCAGTGAACCTTTTACATTGTGCCATCAACCTGCATCCACATGACTATTCAGCACCATACAACTGCTTCAAATGATCTACTTGTTCTGTCTCTCAGCAATTCAATCTAGTTATTAAGCTGGATGTTTCCTTAAATGTGCTATTTATGTAACATCACTTAGAAACTATCTCATCAAGGTCAAATGTATTTATATTGCACATTTAAAACAACCACAGTTGACCAAAGTGCTGATCCAAATAGATAAAAAGGATTAAAATACCAAATAAATACATTTACAAGTAAATAAATAGAAATTCAAATTATAAAAGAATTGCAGCACAAAAGATGATGAAGTCAAGCTCAACTTGAGCTGAACGCAAACAAGAAGGGGTTATAAAATGCATTTATTTACAAATAACAAAAGTAATAACAAGGGAAAGTTGTAAGGCCATTATTCAACATTTGGCAATATTTGTGTTATGACTACAAAGCAATATATGATCAGTATATCCAGAAATCTCATCTTTAATTTCACTGGATATAATCAATGTATGTACTGATTTCTTACGTCCTGACCATGAACCAGTGTCGTCCCTCACCACCATTAGACATCCTGACACCTTTAGTCACGCTACCTGGTGGGGTAAGAAGGGTCCAATGTGTTGGCCAATGTGGGAAAAATATCAGATAAATACAGAGACGGCTCTTCCTCGTAAGAAACACTTACCGGTACTTGGCCATCCATTTTCATTGTGTGTTGATATATTAAACCATGCTTATTAAACCCCAGTTCTCACCATCACTTTCTTCCTGCTTGTCCTCCTCTCTCAGGGTGGAGTTCCAGAACAAGTTCTACTGTGGCCAGGGCTTCAAGTTCTTCCCCTTCTCATTTGAGAGCATCCTGGAGGGACGATTTGACGAGTGATCAGCCCTCCAGCATGAGACAGCGGAGTCCCTTCTCTCCCCTGTGTATGTGTTTGTGTGTGTGCATGAGCCCAAGTGCAGCCCTCTGTCACCCTCTAGTGATCATTTGTGAAACTCTTATTGTGTTTGAGCTATAATGTGGTCCTTGTAAAGGGTTTTTCCAGTGCACACGTGCCAAGCTGTACCCATACTGGAGCTCCTATTGCTGTGGCACAGTACCGTCACTGTACTCAGCACTCACCTCACCTCTGTTGTAATAACGTCTCCTCCGCCAGCTTTCCTTCAAAGATAGCCTTTACCAAATACATTTGGCACGGTCTGTGTCATGGTAGACCAATCTGGTTTAAAGGCAGAAGTAGACAAACGGCTATTAATACGGTCGCACCTCACTAGTCAACCTAGTTGTCAGAAAAAAACGTTGGCATTGTATGTTTCTGCAGCGTAACGTGACGGCGTAACGTGACATTAAATAATGTGGAGTTGGAAGGCCGTGATTAAACATTGTGCAATATTTGTAATATAACTACAGAGCAAAATCAGTCCTCCCATTATTTGATCAGTATATCCAAAAATCACATTTATTTTTACCATAAAGTCCAGTTTATTGAATAAGAGTATACTGATCAAATGTCTGTATTGGCTCAGCTGTCTGTTGATCTGTGACGTCCCTGTGCTCACTCGCTGTGAATTGATGTTGTAAACCAGTTGAAGAACTCAAAGGGTGTTTTAAGCCTAAAATAACTGAAAGTGAATTGTTTGGAATCACTACTTGATTCAGAAATGTGAGGAAATAATATCACTGGGGAAAGAATTGTCACAACTTTGTCCATCTTTTGTGTTAAAAAAAGTACATTCCCAACATATCTTAGCTTCGATTTAAAAATGACACAATGTGCAATGTTTTAACCCAGGAAGGGTTAAATACAGCTCTACTGTTCAAGCAGAGGCACAGTTAAGATTTACAAAAGCAATCATGATAGTCTGATAATCAAAGTCATTGAGATTGTATTTGATGTTTGACATGTTTACCTGAAATGTATCTTTATTTGTATTCTGATGCTCAAAGGCTGCAGAAGAACAGAGCCTCATAAACAACAGATGTTGGTCAGTGACCGGTGATGTGGAAGCTAATGTGTTTGTGATCAATAATAAAAAAGGCCGATGGATTCATCTCGTGTCCTGTTCTCTCTCTCTCTCTCTCTCTCTCTCTCACACACACACTCACTCTCACTCTCTCACACACACACACACACACACACTCTCTCTCTCTCTCTCTCACACACACACTCACTCTCACTCTCTCACACACACACACACACACACTCTCTCTCTCTCTCTCTCACACACACTATCTTTCACTCTCTCTCTCTGGGCAAAGCAGGTAAATCTCTGCGTGGCTTGTTAGCAGTTTGCATTAAACAGATTGACTACAATAATATGGAGCACCAGGGCCATAGCCAGAATTGTAGAAACAGGTCAAACGTCCTAACAACCCCCTATCCCTACAAACTCCTGTAAAAACATTGTGTTTTTTTCCAGGCTTAATGAAGTCATCTGTTTCATTTGACCTTTGTTGGTCGTGGTTTTTATGTCCCAAAGTTTCCGTACATGATGGTGTGAGAAGCTCTCTCCTCACTGTGGTAGATTAAACGACCACATTTCTGTATTTATTCAGCCCTGCTGTCGCTTTAGAGGTGCTGGTTGGCTTATTTTTGAAGTTAGCAGAGAGCTGCTTGCACTCTTTATGCCAAAAGCTAATCACCTCCTAGCTCAGGACATGGCTCACAGCTGTGAGTGTTATCGACCCTGTCTGTTTTGCTTCACCTTTTATTGTTTCAATATCGAGGAACTGCTTAGTTGATAGCCAAAATAATAATAATAATAATAAAATAACCAAACAAATGTCTGTGCTTCTATAGTATTAGACCGGTCATTTAGCACTGGTTAGTCTCACAGTTAGTGAGTTGTAAATCTCGGGAGGCGGTGGCATACTGGACGCCGGACGCACACAGTCGCTACATGACCAACTACTCTCCATTCTTCTAGCGCTAAACTAAAATACTAAATCACATTAGAGGAAACAGTACTGTGTGTAGTACAATCTCTAAGAGTGATGGCAGAACACAACAGCTGTGGCTGTAGATCCAATAACTCCTTCATCTCCTTCACTCAGGCTCATAACATCACTGACATGTTGCTGTGATTTGACTCATTTAGGAAAATTGCAATTCATGAATATATAACTAATCTCATGTAGCCGAGTGTTATGTTGCGGCTAAACTTTATAGTAGTAATAAAATAATAACACGGGGCTTTGTCGTCTGCACCAAGATGGCAACCACTTTATTTTATTTACACACCACAAGAACCTTTTTCCTCTTCCCCTCCTTCCGTTGTATCCTTCACAATAAAAGCCCCAGATACATACACTGGCTTACACTCATATAGTATAAACATTGAACTTGAAATGACTCATAACATTTTGTTTCCATTTTGCAAGAAAAGTTAGCATTTTTCAAAATAAAAGGCCCAGGCACCATCTTTTGTCCCAAATCGTCGACTGCAAATTTGGAAATAAGTGTTTTCAAATCACTACACCATTGTTACACCGGTCTCACGAAAATCCGTACAGTCCTATCATCTAATATTCATTTTACACCGAAAAAACGTAGTTTGAGTGTCTGCTGCCATCAAAAAGTGTTTTTCTCCAACATTCCAGTAAATGTCCATCTTAAAATGTATTTACAGTAAAGGGTTGATATTAATTATTGGACTTCTGCGTGGTTACTGATGTGTATGATATTTAAAAACTGTCAGAAACTCTTACAGCATCTGAATGCCTCTAATGATAACACATTCTTCCTGTCACAGTTCTGCCGCTATGATCCTGCTTTTTCCACCTCTCACTCACCTCATCAGCTCATCACTCTCACCTGCTCACTCTGCTGCATCCACTATTTAGACCCCAGTCTCACACACACTCACTGCCAGATTGTTCTCCGCTTCCATGCAAAACCTTCCAGCGTACACCCTTGGAGTCCAAGGGTATGAAGTAGAGGTGTTCAGTAGAAGTCTTCAATTTTGGATCCAATCTGAAACAGACAATTGGAAAACGCTTTAAAAAACGCTTGGACTTAAGCTATTTTTCAAAATGCTGTACACATATGTATATATATATGCCTCTCAATGCTCATTCAAGCACAATTCAGGTCTGTGCAGAGCACTGGACATTGATATTATACTGTATGATATTGGGTACATCCCAAGTCTCTTAATAGCATCCATGTTTCCTTCACTTGCGTCTCCTCGTGCATCCCTGGTGGGAGGAACTAAGACGCAGGATCGAGGAGCGAAGAAATGACAAATAGGGGACTTGGGATGTACCCTTAGTCAGTTTAGAACAGTGCTGGTGAAGCACTGCTTTATGACGACCGGCAGAGGGCGCTGAGCTTCAACTGAAAGACTTCAGAAACAAACAACAATCACAGAGTGGAGCGGTGACTGAGAGCTGCGTCAAGTGGACGGGAGTCAGCTCAACCAACAGGCTACCAGGAAGCCAGGATTTTAGAGACAAAAGCATCACATTCGAGCATTTTAACCGTGATCCTTCCAAGCTGTATCACATCTCATTTGTAAATTATTACCCAATGTTATCAGGTTTGCATAGGCCTAAATGGCTGTTCATAGTATATAGAAGAAATACATAAGTGGGCAATGCGACTGATATAATTGTAATAATTTTTGCAATTACATTTTATTAAATCAATAATAAGAATTAAGACAAGAGCAAGCCTATGGCTACATTATGAATCAATGGCAGATATATGATGAAATCGTTTTAGCATTTTAACAATTTGACATAAAGTCACGACTATTTTCTTTTTTTGAACCTTTATGAAAGTCCCACCAATGTCCACCAGCTCATCTTGCCTTACCTAGCTAGCCCCGCTGACGATAAATTGCTTCCAATAACCTTTTATTTTGAAAGATTTAACCGGAATATCATTCGCATTATCCTGGGTAGCTTGCCGACTTGGTTTTCGTGGTTTGTGGAATGTTTGGTTAACAAGAAGTGGACGCGATGGAAGTGTTCTCTTTATACACCCGTGCGCGTGCTGCTAGCCTACCAGTCTCCTTAATAACTGCGTGAACGCTAAGTAAGACCGACGGTCTCATTCGAGAGGGCAGACGAGCGTCTACGAAACTATTGTACGTTCAACTTCAAGTCACGTCGGAACAGAAAGGACAGCGAGTCGAGCGTTGGATCCGGTGGCTTTTAGCCAGGTTATAATTCAACACCATCGGAACGGTTCTCCAGTGAGCTAGCGGTAGTTGTGTTTTAGTAGAAGCTGCATACTTCCTTCCTCGCCACACTGGGGGAAAGAGGTCAGACGTGTCCTCTCGTATGCCACGGTGAGTGCTGCGGTCCTATTGCCGTTCCTTCCCGAGCTGTTCCACCGGACTCCTCAGAAGCCTCTCCGCTTAGTGCGCTGCTCACACACACACACACGGGCTGAGACGTAAACTATAAGAATGAAAGCGATGCTGCTCTTCTAATCGTCGTGGATGTAACGTTACATCTTCAATCCCCCACATACTTGATTACAAATTCAGCTGTTGGAGCGGCTTCTCTCAGAATTGACACATTTTCACTGATTACACGAGGTAACAAATGTAAATGTCAGGGAAATGCGAAATGCCTTTTAAAATGATAATTATGCCGAATTTAACATTGTCTGACTCATATAACCTTCTGTGCCATAAAGAAACGCTCTGTGACATTGCGTATAAAGAGTCGATCTTAAATCTATGTATATTTATACGGAAGTAGCATAATGTTAGCTATTTTGGCACTAAACAATTAAAGACTGGCTGCAAGTAAAGTATCAGTAGCATTGATTTAATACATTCTCTCAGTGGAAGCAGAGGAGGGCAGCGGCCTTTAAAGTGTGTGTGTGTGTGTGTGTGTGTGTGTGTGTGTGTGTGTGTGTGTGTGTGTGTGTGTGTGTGTGTGTGTGTGTGTGTGTGTGTGTGTGTGTGTGTGTGTGTGTCATGGCTCAATATAGAAAGTCTTTAAACTAACTTTGTATGTGGACTAGCTATTCTAAATATGCATTGGAGATGTTGCCTGACTAGAAACAATAGCGTTTTGTGTTATAATAAGTTATTGCTCATTCCACATCTTGTCCTATGTGGAGGTCATAGGTCAACGCAGCCTTAGACGGTGACTTACGGACACTTAAAGAATGTCTCCAGTATGCCGGGTAACTTTGAAAATGCTGCTTTTTTTTCTCTCACAGTTTTGTCTACTGGAAAACAAAGATGCATGATCATATGCAAAATGTTGTGGTTTGTCGTGTTGAATTTTCATTCTCAATGAATCTGATTGTTTTTCTATTAATAGAGCACTAGGTGTTTGCTGACAGAAAGATGACTGTAATAGAAGACCTTTAGCCATCTTCTCATATAGTTCCAGCTTGTCAGTGTGGCCAGAGAAACATCAACAACCACCACATGTTGCTTTCACCTTTAAACTATAAGTCACGTCATCCTCTCAGATGTGACTCCTGCCAACATGTTGGTAAACTGCTGGCTCCGACTGATGACTCGCCAAAGTCTGGATGTTTGTGACAAGACTCTACGAGCACTCGCCACATCAGCAGAAGTAGAGCCTGTCTGCTGGGGCTCAATGGGGGCTCCTGTCCTTTTGGAAAATAAACGGGGCCCTTTGTTGGGGGACAGAAACCAGTATTGGAAACAGACGTGTGTGGGGTGGGGGGGAGGAGTCATAAGCGAGTGGGCTCCATTGAGCTGTAAAGATTTCCTCACAAAACGAGTCGGTGAGAGCTAAAGTGTATAAAAGTGAATATTTTTGAATATATTACTATCTATAGTAGTGCAGCAGTGGTAGTTTTAATAATATACATCAGAACTTCAATTAGACAAGTAAAGGTAACGCTTTATAGGTCTGTCATTTCCTAATCATTTCTTAAAAGTTTACTGGAAATATACTATTTAATTTAGAATGAAATCGATGTAAATAAAAGGGTTTATGAAGACTGCTCTGTCTGCACTCTGCTGTAGTGCAAAGAATGTGTTGTCTGAGGTGCTGAATAGGTCTGATCTGAGTATGAACATACCAGATACCTGTTGAATCTTCCCCTTTCTCTGTGCAGGGTCCCATGTGATGGTGTGAGGATGGGACAGGGTGGTGTTGGAAGTGACTGCAGCCCTGGAGGCTGATGAACCGGCTCTGTCGGCCAGTCAGGATGCACATAGCTTCGGTGGGTGTCAGCAAGTTCTGCTTCCTGTTTTCCCTGGCGTTCTGCGGCCTCCTGCTCCTGCTCATCCCTGCCCTCCAGCCCCCAGCGCGCCAGGTGGACCTGCCCCAGCCCAGACCCCAAGTCAGACCGGCACAGGCGGGCCCGTCACACCGTGTCAGGGTTCCAGGAGTGTCTCTCCATGCGGGGGAAACAGACTCTGCCACAGAGCTGAGTAGGAGCTCAGCAGGGCGGACTGAAGGTACCAGGGATGATATCCATAGTCCCAAGAGGGGGATGGACTCCAAAAGAGGAGCTGTCCCTGGAGGAAAGGGTGGTCGATTTTCAGGGTCTAGGTCACGGGACCCGTTAGACTTTAAGGACATTTTTATTGCCGTGAAGACTACCAGGAAGTACCACAAGTCCAGACTGGAGCTGCTGATTCAGACCTGGGTTTCCCGAGCTAAAGAACAGGTGAGAGAGCTCGACTTCTTTGTTCTTTTAGATGGGGCTTTAAAGTTGGGGTAGGTAGTGTATTTGAGAAACATACACCCATGCCTCTCCCTGCATGCCTCTTCCCTGCGTGCCTCTCCCCTGCGTGCCTCTCCCCTGCATGCGTGCCTCTCCCCTGCATGCGTGCCTCTCCCCTGCATGCGTGCCTCTCTCCTGCGTGCCTCTCTCTCCTGCGTGCCTCTCCCCTGCGTGCCTCTCTCCTGCGTGCCTCTCTCTCCTGCGTGCCTCTCTCCTGCGTGCCTCTCTCCCTGCGTGCCTCTCTCCCCTGCGTGCCTCTCTCTCCTGCGTGCCTCTCTCTCCTGCGTGCCTCTCTCCTGCGTGCCTCTCTCCCTGCGTGCCTCTCTCCCCTGCGTGCCTCTCTCCCCTGCGTGCCTCTCTCCTGCGTGCCTCTCTCCTGCGTGCCTCTCTCCTGCGTGCCTCTCTCCTGCGTGCCTCTCTCCTGCGTGCCTCTCTCCCCTGCGTGCCTCTCCCCTGCGTGCCTCTCTCCCCTGCGTGCCTCTCTCCCCTGCGTGCCTCTCTCCCCTGCGTGCCTCTCTCCTGCGTGCCTCTCTCTCCTGCGTGCCTCTCCCCTGCGTGCCTCTCTCCTGCGTGCCTCTCTCTCCTGCGTGCCTCTCTCCTGCGTGTCTCTCCCCTGCGTGCCTCTCTCCCCTGCGTGCCTCTCTCCCCTGCGTGCCTCTCTCCCCTGCGTGCCTCTCTCCCTGCGTGCCTCTCTCCTGCGTGCCTCTCTCCTGCATGCCTCTCTCTCCTGCGTGCCTCTCCCCTGCGTGCCTCTCCCCTGCGTGCCTCTCTCCTGCATGCCTCTCTCTCCTGCGTGCCTCTCTCCTGCGTGCCTCTCCCCTGCGTGCCTCTCCCCTGCGTGCCTCTCTCCTGCGTGCCTCTCTCCCTGCGTGCCTCTCTCCTGCGTGCCTCTCTCCTGCGTGCCTCTCTCCTGCGTGCCTCTCTCCCTGCGTGCCTCTCTCCTGCGTGCCTCTCTCCTGCGTGCCTCTCCTGCATGCGTGCCTCTCTCCTGCATGCGTGCCTCTCTCCTGCATGCGTGCCTCTCTCCTGCGTGCCTCTCTCCCTGCGTGCCTCTCTCCTGCGTGCCTCTCCCCTGCGTGCCTCTCTCCTGCGTGCCTCTCTCCTGCGTGCCTCTCCCCTGCGTGCCTCTCTCCCTGCGTGCCTCTCTCCCTGCGTGCCTCTCTCCTGCGTGCCTCTCTCCCTGCGTGCCTCTCTCCCTGCGTGCCTCTCTCCCTGCGTGCCTCTCTCCCTGCGTGCCTCTCTCCCTGCGTGACATAACTGTCCTTTAGCAGACATGTTTAACCAAAGGGACTTGCATGTTGGGATAAGAGGTACATGTCATCAACAAGTGGAGGTGCAACCTTCCCAAATAAGCAACTGCCTTCAGCCAGGAGGAGTTTATGATTTGGAAGTAGCGTTAGCTGTTGACACTAACGTTACTCACGTGGGTCGCGTGTTCTGACAGTTACTTTAACCTGAACTCAACCTGAGCCCTCACCAGGCAGGGCAACGCTATGTTTAACACCACTGAAGAGCCAACAGACTCCCACAGTAGACCAATAACCAGTAACCGTCGGCACAAACATCACCCTCTTAAAGGAGTACTGAGAGGAGTACTGTTTGTTGTGGTACCTCCAGCATACTCTGTGATATCCTGCATCTTTTGTAGACTGCAAGTCAAACGTAAAGACTTCAGGCGGAGGTGAAACTGACAGTGACACTTCAAGGGTTGGAGCAACAAGATTCCAAACTGTCAATGACGGTATGAAACAGTCAATAGAGTATGTTGTCAATGAATTACCACAACCACGAGAGGTAGTATCGAGATTAGCTGTGGACAGATATATACGCACACTCTCTCACACACATGACTGAATACATAGTCTCCTGGCAGCAGGGTAGGACATTTACATATTTTTTAGGGGGCAATTTTTGCCCCCACTGACTGAAATCCTGGGGCACTTTTTGAAACTTGTGAAATAACATTTAACCTTTGTTCAAAATAATAAATATACTTATTTAGGCTTACAGTATATGAGCAATTGTCATCAAATGGCAATAATAAGACTATTAGGCAGTAGTCTACAGATTCAAAGTGTTTTCTTAGACTTTTTTTGAACAAAAAACAAACATAAATCAGACAATCATATTCAATTTTATTGTTATTTCTTTGTGGATATTTATTGTTATTACATTTTTACAACTATTAACAATTATTAAGTCATCGATGCCTTGATTACATATACATCAGTCATTGTCTGGAATTATTGAGAAAAACATGTTTGTAGCACCTCAAATATTGTGATATTACCCATTTTTGTCCTGAACATATGCATTAGTCATTGTGTGGAATTTTTGAGAAAAACATTTTTATAGCACGTTAAACATTTAAAAAATGTGCCATTTGAAGGTACAAATTCAGTTCAGAGTTTTTGCTTAGTAAAATATCTTAATTGACTGTCAGTCAGGTATTATTCATTAGCAACCCTCAAATCAAAGAATAAAGACACTTTATGCACAATTTAGGTGTATTTTCCCTTTATCTCACGAGATGCAGGTAGCATGTTTTATACTTAATGTGAATATAATTCATTTAATCTAATTCCCATTATGCACTATGTATACTTTGTTGGCATCTTATTCTGAAAACCGGATGTTCGTCTGAAGAAACCGGATGTTGTCTCACGTTAATCTTCCGCTAACTTTCAAAGTCCTTCGCTCGCTCCCTGCGCCGTTTGAATGAGTTTACCGTGAATGTCAGCATATAGGTGCACTAACATGTGAGTGTCTGCTGAGTTGACCGCAGTCACAGGTCTGATTAAGAAGCGCTCATTTATTTATTTGTTTAGAACGTTCGGTTCTTCACGCACACGCAACATCAGTCAAGGCGAAAATCAAAACCATTCTATGGCAACTGGACCGGGTCATATAGGCTACGATGTTTTTGACAAGTTCATTAAATTATCATTATTATTAGAGGAAATTATGGGGGCATTTTTTGCCCCTCTCCTAGTGATATCAGGGGCAAAATTATATTTCTTAGGGGCAGTTTTGCCCTTTGCCCTCGTGTATTTCCGACGCTGCCTGGCAGAGATGGAAAATCATATTTATATGCAGTTCCCAGTCCAAAACCCAACTTAAAGAAATGCTTATACTAAACCCTGTGGTAGTTAAGAACTCTAATCGTGTGTGTGTGTGTGTGTGTGTGTGTGTGTGTGTGTGTGTGTGTGTGTGTGTGTGTGTGTGTGTGTGTGTGTGTGTGTGTGTGTGTGTGTGTGTGTGTGTGTGTGTGTGTGTGTGTGTGTGTGTGTGTGTGTGTGTGTGTGTGTGTGTGTGTGTGTGTGTGTGAGACCCAGGCAGTGTGGAGTCCACCAGATTACATGTTGTCGTTGGCTCATACAGTGAGGTTCGTGCTAATGGATTTGGCTCTGACACCCCGTGTCAGTTGTTTGAGTGTTTTTTAGGGTGTTGCCGAATCACCATCAGCGATCCCTCTGGGACGTCAGTTTGTCCTCGTTGACATTTAGTGAAACCGCAGAACGTTTATAAGAAAGTGTATGTGCTATTACATTTCTGTGGGCCAATGGGAACTTTGATCATGTGACGAAGGTCCCACAGCTGGAATCACACCAGAAACGTATTGCTTCTGAAGCATGTAAGTGGTGACCACTAAGCTAGCAAGGCGCTCAGAACGGACTCGGTCTATTATCAAAATAGGCTACAATTAATTCAGTGGACTGATGGACTGCATCAATGAACTGCTCCGGCTCTATTTTGAGCAGCTTTTAATCTACAGTTGAAAAACAATTGGACAACATGGATTGTTCAAGGTCTTTAACACGCACTAAGTTCAATGTGAATGAAGAGAGGCTCCGGTGTAAAGTAGTCCCAAGTAGCTCACAGAAAGCACTGGGACCAGCTGTGTGCTGAGACCTATCAAGAGCAGCTGGTCGGGTCCCACTGCCGGACAAAGAGCGTCGGTGTGGAGAGGAGGAGGTTGCACTGCACACACACTCTGCTCCCACTTCACCCAGAAATGTCCCAGTCAGAGAGCATGGAGGAGTTCCAGTGAGTGAGTCCAGGTCTGCTGTGAAAGGGCTCCCCTGTGAGTCTGTTCTGTGTCAGCTGTCAGCTGGAAGCATTACTAAGTATTACTGTCAGACACCGGCGGGCTTTACAGGCCTGCTGCCGTTTTATTTGACTGCTCTTAGATCGGTGAAGTCTGTCCCCCGTGTTTACAGCTGCCTGTAAAATGAGAAGCTGCTTTAAACATCAGTGTAGCTCTCACTGTACTCGTCTGCGTGGCGTGTGGAGAAGGTGTGTTCACATTAAGAGGCAGTGGATGGTTATTTAATGGAAGGTCAAGTTAAACAGTCCGTGTCACTAGATGCCGTGTGAAGGTAAACGGCTGTCTGTGTGCTGCTGGACACTGACTCGGTGTCCCAGGCTCCTAAACCTCCTAAACTTCACCGTCAGTGTAGCAGGTGACCCGTGTGTCTCTGACAGTCAGACTTGTTTCACTTGGATGTTTATTTGTAGAGCCCCACCGATTTATCAGCCGAACACAGATACGTCTGTTTCGGTGTACGACGGTCATGTGACCCTTACTCAGGCCCGCTGTGTCTTGCTCGGGCCTCGACTTCACACAGGTTGGTCACACATTATGCCTGACTCCCATCAGCATGCTGAGTAGACCTCTACATCGCTGCTAGACAACATTCAAAAACGGCCACAGTTAGGAGCGGCCATCTAGCCGAGATCAAAGTATGTCAACTAACTCCTCCCATACATGGCCCTGATGACTCAAGGGGTCAGGTAGTGGTTGCTCATTTTCATTATCTGTCCCAAAAATCCACCATCAGTGACGCAGTCTAAAGAGAAACAAACGGATAGTGCGCTTCATGTTCTTGTAAATATTGTTTGTTTCTTGTAAATATTGTTCCTCCACTCTCTTGGTAGTGTTTTCCACAGCACAGCTGTTGGTGAAAATCCTGTCGTGTTGTGCGTCTCTGTCTCTGTTGTTTCTCTCAGTCTTTGGTCTTCCTCTTGCAACTGCACACATCCTCATCTATGAGAGACAACATTGGAGCAAAGCATGAACGTACGCTTGCACTTTCTAACCGTGTGTCTTTGTCTGTTTCAGACGTACATATTTACTGACGGGGAGGACAAGGAGCTGCAGATGAGAACAAGTAAGAAGCTGGACTGTTGTCGTAGGAAATGAGGGGGAATTCCAAATGTTGTTGTGTAGCCATATTATGCAGCGACCCTAAAAATCGGAATAAAATTAATAACTTGTGTTGCAACAATAAAGAATAGAATACAGCTGGGACACCAAATATTTTAGGCAAGCAAGCAAAATATATTAAAATGTGTATCCGGGCCAAATTAAGACATTAATTCTTTCATTGCACTAAAGTAGTTTTTAATACACCGAGGCAACAAATACAATAAGGAGGTACAGCTGTGTACAATGATGGGAGACATCAAAGTGCTGAATTCTGTGGCCTCAGAGACCAGGAGGGCCCCGAGAGCCCCGCTGCACATGACTCAGCTGCTGCCAGGGTGCATGCACCGTAAGGTACTGCACACAGCAGCATGGACTGAGCCGTGCTGTCCTCTGTTGTCTCTTCACCAGGAGTGAACCTCATCAACACTAACTGCTCAGCAGCTCACACCCGCCAGGCTCTGTGCTGCAAGATGTCGGTGGAGTACGATAAATTCATCGAGTCTCAGAAGAAGTGAGTGAAAAGTGATCTGAACTAACTAATGCATAGAATGACCGTTTGTATATCAGTTACTCGCCCTGTGTTACCTTGAATTCTGTTAGAAAACGTCTCCACGGTGAAGGAAAAACGCAGAAACGTCTTGATGAATTGAAAACTATATCAAAACATCCTTTATCAAACTTTGAATTACCTCGTCTCATTGAAACACTTGTATGCTCACCACTTCACAAACTGGTGCAGCTTTCGCTGAAACTTCCTCTTTACTCATGCCAGCGCATGTGGCTGCTCGTCATGATAGGTCCGAAGTCAGAGGTTGCAATTAGATGTTTTGATAAAGTTTTGCTGTAGTTAAATGTGGCCTCCGTCCACTTCAGCTCATGAAGGCTTTCCTCTGTTTCCAGAGTCTTTGTTTACCGTTGAGGCATGAGAGAAAAACAAATGTTTTCTTCAGGAATTCATGGCAACACAGGGTGAGAGATGATATTCCTTTAAACAGCAGCGATGCAGTGAACAGTTCATTCAACCAAATCGAACATGATATTTCTAGGAGTAGATTACGATCCACTAACACGTATTCGCTCAGAGTAAGGTACACTGCTGACTGTGTGTGTGTGTGTGTGTGTGTGTGTGTGTGTGTGTTGTAGGTGGTTCTGCCACGTGGATGATGATAACTACGTCATCCTGCCCAGCCTGCTGGGGCTGCTATCCTCCTACCACCACAGCCAGGATGTCTACCTGGGCCGGCCCAGTCTGGATCATCCTATAGAGGCTGCAGAGAGGGTCAAGAGTGACGGATCGGTCAGTCTGCCTTATGAGGAGATTCTGGCTCCACTGACATACACGGCAGTGAGCGATGACGCCAAATCCAGGCTCCAAAATGTTCTTTCAGAAAACTATGTGATGCAAAAAAAGCCAGTTTCTTCTTCAGACTATTCCACCCCTAACATCTGGCGGTCTCATTTCAGGTGTCTGTCAAGTTCTGGTTTGCCACAGGTGGAGCAGGTTTCTGTATCAGCAGAGGCCTGGCACTGAAAATGAGCCCATGGGCCAGGTAGGTCATGGACTCAGCTGTTGTACCTTCTGAAGCCAGGGTACTCACTCTGCTGGTGGTTAAACATTTGTATGGACAGCTAGAGCAACTCTGACTGTAAGCTGTCAACGTGTGTAAAAGACAAATGTCTTTAGATAACCCTCAGAGAATGTGCCTGGACGTGTAGTCAGCTGCAGTATGTTTTAAGGTGTAGATGGACCAAGTGTTTCCAGATACAGAGGGTGCCATGTGGTTTAAAAGAATCACGTGTGAGCTATAGGGACAATGGGTTTCTCACATAGACTGTATGTAAGAAGTGGGTGTAGTCATCAGGACGTCACCCATTGGTTTGTGGACGTTATGAAGCCTCGAGTTCGCATTTCGTCGTCGCCATCTTGAAATACTTAACCAGTGAACAGAAGTGACCATATTTGGAATGTGGAAGAGACGCAGAGATGCTATATATACGTCTCTGGTAGTGGTAGCGATCGGTCAATCACAGTAAGCCCTGCCCTAAAGCATCCCCTGCTTTATGGTCTGTGTGACTCTAAATGGACCATAATGTACTAAATGAACATCATGCTGTATTGAAGAAGACTTGAAACTAGAGATTGAGACTATAAACTCATGTTTACAATGTTAACTGAGGTAATAAATCAAGAGAGAAGTAGTCATTTTCTCATAGACTTCTATACAACCAGAGGAGTCGCCCCTGGTGGTCGGGAGAGAGAATGCAGGTTTTAAGACACTTCTGCATCGGCTTCAGTCGGCAGCTTACCACCTGGTTCCTCACCATCTATTCTTAAATGTTGACACACTGTAGATAGGCACGTAGTGCTTTAAAATAATATGTAATTGTGATACTTTTACTCCGATATATTTCCCCTGAAACCTTCGTTTCTCTTACTTTGGTAGAAAGTGAGTTTAGAAATGGCCGCTGTAAACCGCTGCAGGAAACAAACTTTGACGGACTTTGTCCTCTGGTTTCAGTTTGGGTAATTTCATCAGCACAGCAGAGAAGATCCGACTACCAGACGACTGCACCATCGGATACATCATTGAAGCGCTGCTGGAGGTGACCCTAACGCACACACACCTCTTCCACTCACACCTGGAGAACCTTCAGAAGCTGCCCACTGACACTGTGCTGGAGCAGGTGAGTGTGTGTATAGTACAGCATAACATTTGACAAACCTTAACAAATTGGTGAAATCAGCATTTATAGAATGGTCAAGCTGCAGAGCTCCAGACTTCGGGCCCACGTCCTCCGTCGGACCCCTGGACGTGACGTCTGAACTTGTTTACGCCAGAGAGGATCCCCGGGTACGACAGTATGGCCTCATTAGTGTGAATAAGCTACATGACCTCACACCAAGGTAAACCATACAACCTGAGTATGTTGATGTACCTGTGACTTAAGTAAGGTCACATGACGTTAAGCAGCAAAGAACTTGTACTAACCTTATGAGTTTTCTAACGTTGCTATTGCATCGTGTAATGTGCAGTGGTGTAACGATCCGGGATCCGTACGGATCACATGGGTACTGCAGATTAACGTTAACCATCACTGTGTGAAATAAAGTTTTACTGACTATCGTTATCCGCCAATATTCAGTCAAATATGTGATCAGGACATCATTTATGCTTTTCTAGTCGCCGATCTCTGATAATGTCACGTTGTAAAAAGACGGTGGCAGGGATCGCTAAAGGTTATGTTTGCTCCTTTTTTTCCTTTGTGCTGATCTGTGATCCGATCCTAACCGTGACTGTTATGATGCGTTGCACCACTAGTAATGGGGCACAGACGTGATGCATATTCAATATACGGTCAGTGGGCTACTTTATTTATTAACGATAAGCACGATAAAACAATGCCGTGCAATATCATATAGAGCAGTGATTCTTAACCATGATTGGGCCGCGAGCGCCACCTAGAGGGCCGCAAAAAACTTTCAGTTTTGCACCTGTGGGCCGTGTGGGCCGCGGGACCGCATAGGTTATCAATTGAAGACACCAGAGATATTACTGTTATCCATGAGACGCTCAGTTACAATATAGCTTCCCACCACCTGGTGGCGGTAATGCGTCAGTCAGTTGTTTAACAAGCTCCAATAATCAGAAGAAGACACTCAGCTAGCCGCTAGCCCAGGGGTCGGCAACCTGCGGCTCTTCAGCCTCTCTGTTGCGGCTCCCTGAGTCTACATCAGGGGTCCCCAACTGGCGGACCCGATCCGGACCCAGGCCCTAAATCCGATAGATAATTCTGAATTATACATATTAGGCACCGAGTTTAAACTTTAACCGGCGCCTCTTATTCAGCCGTTACGGCACTTGTTCGCCGGTGCAGGAAACACACCGACCAATGCGTTGTAAATCACTTCAGGTGATGCAGCTCAGCCAATCAAATATGAGTATTCTGACAAGTTTCCTGACTCGAGCGAGGTTTACACACCGTGACACGCGGGGGAGAGACGAAGAAATAGAAAGAAGAGCAGGGACATGGCGCTGATAGAAGAAGATATCTCGCATGACGTTCTCCAAAAAGAGAAACGTGCTCAGAGAGAATATAATTTATAAGCAAGAATGAACAGAATATGTTAATTATTCCCACAGGCAGTTAAATCCTCTACACTTGTCAAGCGCTTTTCCCCCGCGAACGCGAACGGCTAATCATGATGTTCAGACCCACGCCCTCTGTAAACTATCAATGGATAAATCCTAAAAAAGAAAAGTCACGGAGGAAAATAGAGAGTTTAACTCTGCGTGGACGTCTTCATTTGCTTTCACTGCCAACGATGCTGGCTTACCTGTATGCTCCCAGAACAAGCACACAGCATGTGCTGAGAAGTGTCACGCTGGAGATGAGCGAGAAAGAGCGATTACTCAGCTGCTGCAGCAAACTCTCCTCTTCATAAGAGTTTGATATTGTTATATCAGGTAAAATTGCAAAAAAATGTCAAGAATTGTCTTTATTCTTGTTCTATATTTTCATAAATACAACAAACTATAGTTTTTGTATATATAATATAACTATATATACAACTTTATAAGCTGTGATATCAAATAGCTTTTGCGGCTCCAGACACATTTTATTTGGTTTTATTTGAAGCCTTCAAAAATAAAGCGACACTTAGCGACGACGAAACATCCAACGCTCGTGGGAAAGCCTGTTGGGCTTCTTGTTGTGTATGCAGGTTTACATACACATGATAAATAAATGTCTTTGTGATCATCACATTGTATCATCTCATTTATTTGACAAGGGTTTTGCTTGTTAAACTGTAAGTGGATTTAATATAGTTATTGAATACAAATCAAACCAAGAGTGAGATCAATTAGTTAA
This sequence comes from Anarhichas minor, assembly GCF_050575085.1. Lineage (NCBI taxonomy): Eukaryota > Metazoa > Chordata > Actinopteri > Perciformes > Anarhichadidae > Anarhichas > Anarhichas minor. The sequence continues at coordinate 2,386,186 of NW_027466463.1, read as the reverse complement.
ACTAATACAGTGTTAATATTTGAATGGGCCCCGGGACACTTTGTACTTGAAAAGTTGGGCCCCGAGGTCAAAAAGGTTAAGAACCCCTGATATAGAGGCATGTAACATTATTTATTGATGCGATGATTTTCCACCATCACACGTGATAAGACGTGTGATGGTCCACCGTGAGTCCTGGTGATGGACCGGAAGAGGCCTGAGCTCTGCAGCGGGACGCTTCTGAGCATTTTCACACGTGTCATGGATTTTTACAATGAAAGCAATTGTAAGGTTGATCTGTCATCCTTTCCATTCAAATATATAATGTTCATATGGAAAGTATCCTTTTGGCATCCTAGATGTTGTTATTGTTTGGTCCTTTGCTCTCTGAGCTGAAGCAGAACGCTGTATGTTTTCTCTTGGTTTTGCAACAGGTGACTTTGAGCTTTGGAGGCTTTGAGAACAGAAGAAACGTGGTCAGCATTGTTGGAGGCTTTTCATTGGCTGACGACCCCACCAGGTAATGAATGAATAATGAGCCCTGCTGTTCATAATGTGGCCCTTGTGCTCGTCGTCACACTGCACACTCCCATGGCTCTGCTCAACATGTATCATCATGTACTGTATCTGTGAGACTGCAAACAAGCAAGAGTTTTTAGAACATTATAGATGTAAATATGTTGAAGTAGAAATCCAAAATACAAGCATAAACCTGAAAACGAGCGTATGTCTGATTTAAGACCAAACCAGCAAAAAAAGACCAGAAGGCAGTCTGAGGGTTCACATACTGGCCACGTGTTGTACTTGAAGTGTGCACTGTGGAGCAGTATCATTTAGGGAGATGTAAGTTTTAGGTCAGGACAAATCAGAATTGGTGACAAAAAACAGATTTGGGAGATCCTTAAAACGGATGTTGCTGAATAAATCAATGCATCACGTTTTCTTTCACAGGAATCCCTTAACCCAAACTGATCTTAGGAAGGCTTGTATTCTGGGAAACACTACGTTTGCTCTTGTGAGAGAAGTTAATATGTCCCTGATGCTCTTCCATTCCTGCAGGTTTAAGACGGTGCACTGCCTTCTCTATCCAGACACTAACTGGTGTCCAAAGCTGGAACACAGCCACATAAACTGAAAGCCACTGTGTTTCTAACCTGCAGCACGGACACAAAACCTCTATCCCACCGCCTCACCCTGCCACGTTTGGATCAAGCTACGTTTAGCTGGAAGGATGTCATGTCACACATGTGGTTTGGTGGCTATCTGTATCCAAAGCAGCTTCACCTCATGCTTTATGAATGCAATCTAAACAGCTGGAGCCAAAGAATGAATTGGTTTCTGGCGACTAGAGCATGGTGGTTGGTAAAGCCAGAGCCACACCCCCCACTGTAAATGAGCTATAAATGACCCTCAATGTTCCTCAACTGAGAAACACAGCAGTCTCTTAGATCATAATAAGTAACCAAACTATAAGTTCAGGTACATATGCTACAAATGTTTCAACTTAATTCATGAGAAACTATTTTTTTCATGATTTTTTCCCACGTTTGGTAAACTGTCAGCTCGGTCATCGCTTACGTGGTTCAGTCCGTACAGAAGGTGAGCACGTCAGCCTCCTGGTCATTTAATCTAGCTGGTGTTCCTCCGAGGCACGCGAGTAGTTTATTAATTGGAGGTTTTCACGTTTGTCTGCAGATTTTCTTTTTGTGTTAACGATTTAGCTGTGTTTACGTAGGATTAGCTTTCAGCCTGCTGCGTGTGTTTCACTTTCATCTTGTCCTACTTCCTGTCTTTGTCATTGGTTCGATGAAGGAAACGTTCTATTCTATGGCTCCATCCACTGGTTTAACCTGTAGAGCAGCACAATAGGCCGGGTTACAGTATGTGAAGGACCCCACATTCTTATTGCAGTGAGTTTCCTACTCTGTTTGTGAGGGCATGGATGTTTGAGTGTTTAATGAAAAGCCCTCAAACCACTGACCCGTATTGTGTCATTTCAACACTTCAATCTTTTATTTTTGTTGACATGTCATCCCAAAGTCTATATAAAATACAGGTTCTTTAGAATGGGAGGTTGTTGAGGTACTTTTCTGAAGTCTTGTGTATGGGGTTGGCTCTCTCACATTGACTGGACTGATGTTTGATGTGACGAAGGTTTGTATGCTGCGTGTGCACACATTTATTTCTGACTGTTGTAATTGCTCTGATGCCTTTGTGTTCTCAGCCAAATACCTTCTTGTGTTAGCCCATTCCTAACAGGCCCATCTTGATGGTTTTGCACTACTTTAATCTTGTCACTTCCTGTATGTTGCTGTAGTTACAATGTTGACGTAAATATGAGTGAACTGCATTATGTATTGTGTCTTTGCATCGGTTGTAGTCTTGGCTCTGCATATGCTTCTTTAAGGTAGAGATTATTAGTTCTGTTGGAGTTATTGGAGCCAAAGATTCCTCAACCACACTGTCACGCATTTTGTGGACATTCATGGTCCTCAAGGAGAGATGCTAATGATTTGAGTGACTTCTTACCTTTTTGTTTAAACTTCTTGTTGACCAGACAATGAATCTTCTATGTCTCTGGCAGCCAGTGTTAGCTGGCATAGCTAACTTTAGCAACATGGCTAACGTTAGCAGCCAGAAACGAGCATCACAAACAAATGTAGATGTTTGTTTCTGGATGGTCCTGGCTTCCATGTAGTTCCTGGTTCATTTTCTGACTGTTAACATGAACTAGTGGTAGCTTTAGCAGCCAGCCTGGCTGCTGTCCAAAGCAAGAAAGAGAGAGCCTGATGTCAGTGCTACCATAAAGGCAGAGTCAAACGCCTGTTTGTCCATTAAATCCATTTTGCAACGACAGCCTTCGAGCCCTCGTTGTTCCTGGAGATCGTACCTGGTGGCTGACATAATGGCGACAGATGGGCTTATGGTGAGCTAGAGGCTAAATACAAGATTCTCTCACCTTAAAAAATATTGTTTTGCAGTGCATGAATGTCCTGTGAAATTGGCTGTGGATATTCTAGTAGGATTTTTCTTTTTACTTTAAAAAGTGCCACCACTCAGTCTGGTGATCCTCTGACTTTTCATCTAGCGCCATCACGTTATATTACATGTAATAAAAACATGTAAATGTGTCCAATACCTTGGTTTACTAACTACTAAACTGAGTCTGTGCTAATTGGCAACTTTTAGCATGCTAACACTCTAAAGTTGTGTGCTGAATATGTGATCTGCATGTTAGGATTTAGCTCAAGCACCGTTGTGCTACAGCCTTGGAGAAGATGCTTTATTTGTTCCTAGGTACAATGAAACCCAGTAAAAAAAGAAAAATCAAATAAAGTTAAAACAAGGGTTGGTACTCTTGATTAATCTGGAGTACACTAGATTGTTTCCCAAAGCACCATAAGAGGTGCTTGCTGTATGGAAGGTTGTGGGAAGGAAGAACTTAGGAGAAAGGAGAGCACTAAAACATGGCATATGGCTGAACACCATAGTCTAGTCATTGTACAAAGGAGCAATATGACTTGGAGTCAGCCTTGGGATGTTTCTCTATAGTTGGAAGTTTCCTTCTCCTCGTTTCATATTTGAACTTGCTTTAAAGCTAGGGTTGGTAATCTTGAGTAACTAGCGAGAGTTTGCTAGTTTAAATCCAGCCCAATGAAAGTAGCTCGCAGCACTAGCTCCAAAAGTTGCTAAATCTAGCAAGAAAGTCTCCAAGTCATCAACACTAACGGCCCGTCCTTTTTTAGGCCTCCCGCCTAAGCCCCTCCCCCAGAATGATCATTATGAATAAGCAACAAACATGGCTGTAGTTAGCTCTCACAGCTGTCAAGCTAGCAGCTTGTGGAAGACTGGTGATGAGCAGTGATTGCACAGGCAGCAGCTCGCTGAGCAGCTGTGGCAGTCTGCTGACACAATAGAAAAGGAACTCCTGGTAGACGACATGTTCTTAAATAGGAACACCTCTGTTCCTTATTGGACTTCAGGTTTGCTCGTTGGCTGACTTGTTCTCCCATAAACTGGTTCTTTGGCTCCACCGACTCCGTTAACCCTATCCAGAGACGGTATAGAGTGCTGCAGAGATCTTTACAGGTTTAGTTCCCTCAACAATAGACAATGGATTTTCTTTTTTTTTTTCATTGGATTTTGGATTATTGCAGAAAATAAGGTCTGTCAAATGAACTTTTATGATGCTTCCATGTTCAGCTCCTCAAGATAATCTTCACAAATGAACACCACGTTTACGTTTGTCTCATTTAGACACAACCACCTTTTTTAAGTCACGTAAAAGCTTCTGGAATCATATGAGGGGTTTTTACTGACGTGTTTATTGTCCGACCAAAATGTTATTCTGGGCATCGAACCAGAAACCCATACAAAGAACTCCTTGACTTCCAGACGAGGAAACCTGCAAAACGTTCTGACTCTTTTGTGGGTTTTAGTCATTTCTGCCTGGAACAAAGTATTGGTGTGAAACACTTGTCTACCTGGAGCATGTGTTCCACTGCAGGTCAGTGGGTGAGAACTGATGAATTATTGTGTTTCAATAACAATAAAACCTTTCTGCATCGTCATGTGTTTGGTTGTTTTACTGTTGAATTGATATTTGCAGAGTTGTTGTGTCTGCTTTTGTTTGGGTCATTGAACAGAACACCATGTAACCAAAGCAAAGCCTCAGCAGTGTGTCGTTAATGACATTTAGAACTGCATGATTTAAATGTTTCCCCATTTCCTCCTGGAAGTGTCTGTAGCCAATGGAAGTGGTCTGTTGGACGGGCAGATGAGCTCACTGAGCAAACACTGGATCTCATGTGATGTAATGCAACCATTTAGTGCTTCTAAATCACAAACTGGGTGGAGAAAGAAAAGGCTACGACTTTAGTGTGTGAGTCTGTACTTCAGTCATGATCACGTGTGCTCATTGCTACACGCTAACAGGGATAGCTGATCACACTGAGCTCAAAGCAGCTTAACAGGAAACCTCATATCAGGTTTATATATATGTGGAATATTGGGAGTCAAAAGCAACATTTTCAGATCAATCATAAAGACGGCATTAAGTGAATTTATAATTGTTTTTTTTAACCTGTAAACTACATTTAAAAAAATCCCTTTTTTTATTTCAAAGCATGCATTTCTGTCAGCAACAAGAATTTAGTTCTTACATTGTACACAAACAGTTTCTATTTGTAGCATTTCACCAGGAATATGAAAGAAGTGATGAATTAATGATGAAAAGCAATTGTATTTGTTCTAAATCAAAACTGGGATCTTATTTGGATTTATAATGCTCAACACAAACCTTACTGTTAGGAATATTTAGTTTTTCTGCAAAACACCCTTTTTGTATTCAACCGAAGAATCTAACATTTAGCTGTTTAAGTAAAACCAGGAACAATCGGATGAATACATAACGAGATATCTGGATCATTATTATGAAGACTGAAGACTGTTAAAGTGAGGCGTGTGGATTATTGGAGTGAAGGCAGAAATCTCAGACACATCTGTGAAAACCTGGACAAATAAACCGAAATATGAGAGAGAAACACTCTTTTGTTATTTGGGTGAACTGACCTTTAAACAAATGCAGTGGTGGAAAAAGCACTTCAGAGAAAGTATTACCACAGAGTAAAAATACTCTGTTACAAGTAGAAGTCCTGCATTTACAAAACTAACTGGAGTAAAAGCGTTTTAGCTTCAAAACATACTTAAATCATCAAAAGTACAAGTACTCATTATGCAGAATAATACTTCATATATTACTGGATTATAGTTATTAATGTGTTCATCACGGCTGGTGAAGGTGGAGCTCATTTTAATGACTATATACAGCTGTGTAGTTTCACCTGTCATTTATTAGTTGATTATATTTTGTGTTCACAATCTCAATCCAAAATAAATGTTGTGCGTTAGAAGTACAGAATAAAGTTGCAGTAAATGGAAAAGTAAAGTACAAGTACCCGGTGATTGTACTTCTAAGTAGTACAGAACTTTAGTAAATGTAGCCTGCTTTGATTTGACCACAGCTGCAGCTGTCCGTGGTGGTGGAGTGTGCGTGTGCGCGTGCGTGAGCGTGAGCCTGTGTGCGACCGTGCAGGACTGAGTTGAATACAGTTGTACCTTCAGTGTTAATCTTTGAGCCCCGCGGAGGAGCACAGGGACAGACACGCAGCTTCCTGCACCGCGGACCTCAGCTGGTAAACCGATCCACGCTGTCTTTACACCCGCAACACCACGTATGATTGATCGGCGTAGATGCAGGGGATGTGTGTCGGATTTAGGAGAACGATCAGGAAGTTGCAGCGTAGTTTAGCTCGACTGTGTATAAGAAGTCCCCTGTCTTGTCACGTGACTGATCGCTTTTCTGCGGTCTGGTTTTAATTGTCTGTCTTGTTGCACATTAATCTGTTGCACATCAATCTGTTGCACATTAATCTGTTGCACATTAATCTGTTGCACATCAATCTGCAGCTCATCTCAGCGGACTTCACTGATCATGGACATTTCTTTTGCGGGAAAACGAGCTCTGGTCACCGGAGCAGGAAAAGGTAAAGGCCACACTTCAACAGAAATACTGCAGCGACCCCAGCCGGCTGTTCTAGAGAAATACCTCCTCTTCAGTCCTGCAGTATGCACGCGCGCGCGCGTGCAACACGACATACTGGTTTGTCGTGTCGAAAATTCAACACGACAAACCACAACATATGCATATGATCATGCATCTTTGTTTTCCAGTAGACAAAACTGAGAAAAAAAAGCAGCATTTTCAAAGTTACCCGGCATACTGGAGACATTCTTTAAGTGTCCGTAAGTCACCGTCTAAGGCTGCGTTGACCTATGACCTCCACATAGGACAAGATGTGGAATGAGCAATAACTTATTATAACACAAAACGCTATTGTTTCTAGTCAGGCAACATCTCCAATGCATATTTAGAATAGCTAGTCCACATACAAAGTTAGTTTAAAGACTTTCTATATTGAGCCATGACACACACACACACACACACACACACACACACACACACACACACAGGCCATTCAAATGTTCTAGTCATAGTCTTATTTTAATAGTCCTACATCAGGGGTCTCGGGCCAAAGTTGGCCCAGCATAAGGTTCGATTTGGTCCACCAGATGTTTCTAGTGAGGAAAAAGGAATTTAAATTAAAAAAATATAAATTTATATATAATATTAAAATATATACGTTGGCTATGAATCGCTGTTTTATTTTTGTGGGATCAAAATGCTCTTTAAATATGTAGGATCCCTAATTATTAATTATTCTTTATAATCTGATCATGGCGGACAGAATTTGCTCTGGATGTCAATTTGGCGTGAGTGAGATAACAGAAATGTGTGGAGGCACAGACAGTGATAAAGGAACAAAATGCATTTCACTGAAGTTAACTTTAGATCCTAGTATAATTTACATTTAACAACACAATACAATAACACAGTTGTGTGCTTTTGGCCTGTGGCTCACCAGTCATTTTCAGTTGTTGCCTTCCAAGGGAAAAGGTTTGGGCAGCCCTGCCCGAGATGATTCAACCTTAACTTTACTGTCCCCCAAAGAGACGTTTGTCTTGCAGTTAAACACACAAACTTGAACATATGAATTATATTTAAAAAATGAATCAATAACAGCGTGAACGTGACCCCGGTGTCTTCAGGTTCGTCATTCCATAAAATGTGCATTTCTTTTCTTTTAATTATCTGATCAATAAATACATAAAAAAGATTCCATTATTACCAGACATTCAATGTTTGCTTCATGTTACAGACAAACCACTTTTATTAGTTATCACAATTCTATGCAGAATGTATCATGACATGGTGAGTTTCACACATAAAGATGTTCCTTATTCATCATATATGAGCAGAAACATTTAATAAATGGTTTATAACACACTATAATATAAGTGTTTATTAATGTATTTGTTAACAACTATAACTCCTCCTGTGGACACCCAGTATGAAGAGAATGAATGACAATATAGTGAAATGCTGTTGTAATGATTTGAAATATGTCTTCACAATGACATTACAGTGAGTTATATAGTATTAAGTAAATGTTTGTAAGCTGCTTATAAATGCTAAATGACCTAAAGGTAAATGTTGCCGTTACAAAAAAGAATTACTAAAAGCGGAGAAGATGAAAACAAATGTGAATTAAAACTGTTGAACTCTGTGATGAATTAGCACGTACCCTCAAAGAGTCTCGTCAGCTCCACCACTGACCTAGTAGAACAAAAAGCTTTGTTCACAGAGCGCAGTGAGGCAGAGCCTGAGACATGTGTGGAATGTGTGTGTGTGTCACAGCAGCAGCTCCACTCTGTAATACGTCTTTGTGTTTATGGATGTTTTGTGTCTCAGGGATTGGCAGGGACACGGCTCTGGCTCTGGCACGCTGCGGGGCAAAGGTCACAGTGGTCACACGCACGCAGGCCGACCTCAACAGTCTGGTGCAGGAGGTACGTCACACACTTTGACTTGAATCCATAAGTGATGGGGGTGGTAGAGATTCCTGTGTTTAAGATCCGAAACCTTCACGTCCTCTGACAAACGGAGACAGTTCTACTACTACAGAGCTGGTTGTGTGAGGGTTAAAACACTGTGCACTGACAATATCACACTGTGCCTCTCTTCATTTAAGTTTCATTACCTTGAACAGACTTTGGCTGACATGACATATTGTTTAGTTCCCAGATTCTTCATACTCTATAAATATCCACATTTAAAAGTGCTAAATTCCAAACTTTGAGCACAGCAATGATTCAGGGATTGCCTCCACACGGCTCTCAGCTGGTGACAGCTGAGTCGACGGCTAGAAGCTAATGGTGCTAACAGCACAAACAACGGCAACAGTGCTGACAGAGCTAACAGTGTGTCCCTGAGGGGGAACCGGAGGCTGTAACAAGTGGAACATGACATGTACACAACTGACGGTAGAGGGGAACCTAGAGCTTCATAGTTTGAAGTTAGGGCCACTGAGCAAGCAGCAGTATTTGACGAGTTAGGAGCGAGAAAGTGTTGTTCTCATTTGTATGCGAGTCATACTGATGTTTTTAGTATACTGCTTTGTGAGTCAGTATAGACTGTTGTGTTGTTGTTGAATGGATGGTTGTCTCAAAGCCTTTAATACAATCGAATCACATTAAACATTACAGTTTCTCCTCTTCTCCTTCATCTCCTCCCTCTTCTATTATCTGCACTGACTTGTCTGGTGTCGTCCTCTCACAGTGTGCGTCCATCACCCCGGTGTGTGTGGACTTGGCAGACTGGGGGGCCACGGAGGCGGCTCTGCAGGACGTCGGTTCCATCGATCTGCTGGTGAATAACGCTGCCTGTGCCAGTCTGCAGCCGTTTCTGGAGGTCACGCCCGACCAGTTTGACCAGTGAGACAAAATACGTGATTCTTTGATGATTTTGAACTTGGAAGCTGCAGCAGCAAATAGTCCTAACATAACGTTTCGTCATGTGACAACCTGTTATGTTTATTATGTTCTATGGTGTCTTTCATCTCCAGGTCATTCAACGTGAATGTGAAAGCTGTGTTGCATGTCTCCCAGGTACAAGAATGGCTTAAATCCACATCACTGCACTTGCATGTCCTACATTCCTAGCCTCAGTTTGTTCTTTGGTGTTTTTCCTGTTTTGTGAGTAGATGTTTTGCTGAGCTAAACATTAATGTTGACTCAGGTTTTGGTGTCAGGGACAGTAAAGTATGTTCTCTCCTTTTAATATCGGTGTATCAATGGTTTTATCACACCATTAGTTTGTATTCAAATGTCTGCTTTGTCAAACTGCTTCTGTTGAATCAAATGGAGCTCTGTCTCTGTGGTCAGATAGTGGCCCGTGGTATGAAGGCAAGAGGATCGGGAGGCTCCATCGTTAACGTGTCCAGCCAGGCCTCGCAGTGTGCCCTCAGAGACCACACTGTCTACTGTGAGTAACAGAGGAACCACCGTGCACCAACATTCACCTGGAGCCTTTCCTTTAAGAACAAGATGGAAGTAGCTGATGGAAGTGTTTGGTGCATATGGATCGTTTTAACACAGTTGCATTGCTAATCAACAGCTAGGGTCTATGCATAGAAAAAAAACAATAGTAGAAAGAACATTCCCATTCAAATCAACGTGGAGAAAAGCTGGTGCCTCTCAGGCAGCCTGAGTCCACCCTGGTTACACAGAGCCAGAGTAAATGAGAACAATTTAACAACTTAATGCTTCTTCCATTTTCTGTAAACGGTGCATAGCAATAAAGCATGGTGGAAATAACCCGCTAGCTAGCTAACTAGGACAGCTGGATATTTAGTTCGCTAGCTAATTCCGGCATGCTTTAATGTTCCACTTGTTACAGAAAATGAGCCCAACAGTTTGCTCAGGAGAAGGACCAGCTAACTAGCCGGCCATCCGTCTCCGGAGCTGCGTCAGCAACAAACGCCATTTTCTTTTGTACTAGTCAAAGGACCATGGAAAACAGTTCCTCCTATTCTATTTATCTTCACTTTCTCTCTGCTGGTTTCCTTCACATACACTGCAGCAGGAAACAAACAGGGACACATTTGGAATGTTTACGTTGACAGCTGTGAAATGGTTTATAGGAACAGATCCTTGACCGAATCTCCAAGCTTGACTGACTGTATTGACTCATTGTCACGGACTGAATCAGCAGCTTTCAGCAGTGGAGCTCCTCAGTGGTATGCATGTTTCCCTGTTGATAGCCATGCTGTCCAGGTCTTTGTGTTGGCAAGAGTCTGGCGGTATGATACGTATCATAATCCGCGGGTTAGGGTTCAGCATGTAAGGGATAATATACAGCACCCTGACTGGGTGAGTAGGACTTGAATCACCCTGCAGGGGTTCATTTCACAATAATGCTCCGCTCACTGTACATTATCCCGCCTATTACACAACTACTTACTAAAGAGGTCAATAAGTTGACACTAAAATATTAAATGAAAAATGATTTTATTGCGTCTGCTAAAAGAAATGGTCCTCTTGCTGTGTATGAAGTTTAGAACTGTGTCTAGATGAGCGCTCTGTTATCATAGCAGTGGTGTGCATTCAACAAAGCCATTTCATATATTGCGTTATTGTAAGCAAGGCGATATATTTTAATTTTTTTCACATCCAGTTTTAGGAAAACTGTCATAGTATAAAACACAGCCATATGCGTAAAATCTGAGAAAAATCTATTGCTTTCTTTATGCAATCAGAAGAGTGGATCTGCATCTTCATTCATCACAGTCCCTGTAACATCCAACCTCAGAGTGCAATCTAACACACTCTGCATGTAAACTACTCAATGGTGTTTCTGATTAGTGAAATAGCACCACAATTACATACAAACATAAAAATAATATCTGGATTCGTCAGTATTTCGTTAACAGATGCAGGTGTTTAGTGGTTGATTCAGTCATGTGTGTACTTGTAGAAGAGGAAGGGCCCCAGGCTTTCAGACTGCAGCCATGGTGATGGTGAAGTTGTCTCTGTGTTCCTGTCGTTGTTCAGGTGCCACTAAAGGAGCCCTGGACATGCTGACTAAAGTGATGGCCTTAGAGCTGGGACCCGACCAGGTATCCTCAAGCTTACACAGCATGGCAACTTCTATTGATTATTTGGGCCGTTAGATTTCACAGTTAACATTCGCTGAGTGATCGGAAACATGGGAACCTCTGTATGTTGTAATGCAATTAATCAAACACTGATATGCATTATGGCTGCACATTAAACTAGATGTTATGTTCATTCATCTTTTGAACAGATACTTTTAAATAGGGGATCAGTACACTCGGTACAGTACAGCCGCTCATCCATCCACTCTCACTATGATTCCTGCTCTCTCTAATACTTAGATTGTATTTATTTACTTCATTCAAACGGGACCATAAACAGTGTAAAACATAAATGTCACCATTTATTATAGCTTTAACATAATTTACATCTGTAGTGTCTTGGCAGTTCACAACAAAGAAAGCATGATAACGAAACGGTAGCGAGTAAAAACACAACACAAAGTGATACAAGAAGGAATATACAAGACATGCGATACAGAGCCCAACACAACAGCACGTCACAAATGAATGCTCGTCACAGAAGAGCAAGTCATGACCATTTTTCTGCATCAATTTATTCATGTAAAGGAAAACACTGAATTCAATAATATAATGGAACATAATGCAGTAAGGCTCAAAGTCATTCTGTGTTGCTTTCACATATTATTCTCCTGTAGATCAACTTTTCCCATTTAATGTTATCTCTGCTGAGTCAGCATACATGTCGTCCTGATTTGCTCTTCCCTCTTTCGTGTTCTTAACCTCTTTAAATGTGCGATTCACCCCAATCATCAATCATTTGAATGTATTTATAAACCTCTATATGTAACGTTAATATTGTCTGAAATAACAGGGAGGTGCAAATCCTGGCAGGTAAAATATCCATATTGCCACATAATGCATCCACATATTAAGTTCATCTACATACACTTTAGTATCAAATATTGCTACCAGCTGATATTTCAGGCTGTTTTGAGGGAATAGTGTGAATTTCGTACATTTAACACTCACCTGGTCTGAGGAAGGAGCTTGCAATTCTTGGCAGGTAATAAAAATATTCCTCTGCTCCACATTTGACCTTTGTTTATAGAGATCTATGAATGAAATGAGCTTATCATCATTATAATGTTTCCATACATTTAAAAACAACTTATATCCTCAACTGAAATAAAAGGGGAGCCATTACGCTGCAGCTACTCTGTTCTACCAAACATACATTCACCCGTTAACGTCTCACTAAGAGCACTTCAAACCATGAATGAATCAAAAATACCTTTTATATTATTGAATATTAAATATGAATGATAATAATTCCATCCTTTTAACCGGTCTCTGCTGTTTAGTAATGGGATGTTTATTGTCGTTGTTATTGACTGAAGGTTGGAATTGTTGGTGAGGCGGCAGAGGAACCAGATGTTTTCACAGATTATCGGTCTCATGTGCTACTGTCAGGATATAGTGACAGTAGCAAATATCACAGAAACTTATTTTTGATCGAAGTCACATACTGTAGCTTGAACGGAAGTACCAGTGTTGTGTTCTGTTTAGATCCGTGTGAACAGTGTGAACCCCACAGTGGTGATGACTGATATGGGTCGCCTGGGCTGGAGCGACCCAGAAAAAGCCAAGACCATGCTGTCCCGCATCCCCCTAGGCCGCTTCGCAGGTCAGGCACCACCGGCTATATGTACATACTGCTGACACCACGTTTCTGGGGCAAATCCACCGATTCTCTTTTGATTCTTCCATCCTGATACACAGTCACATGTCATTTGAGATCACTGTTGATACAACTGTCTTTCTGTCCAGCTTAAAGCTACGTATCCGCATCCATCCGTTATTTATTTATTTATTATCTGCTGGAGCCTATCCCAGCATGCATTGAGTGAAAGGCGGGGGTGCACAGTAGTGATGGAGAGGGGGAAGGAGCCGTGGTATCGAAGCCCCCGCCCCCACACACGCGCCACAGCCAGTCACAAGCCGAGCACAGCCACAGCTAGTTAGCGTGAGCCACCTAGCTGCTACGTTAGCACCACGGTAGATGTTTGACTAGAAAGACGGTATTAACCAGGATATCTCTAGAAATACTCTTCTCATCACGACACAGACTCGTCATTCTTGTTTCAGAACTGCATGCTGCTGACACTGTACTGGACACACAACATGCTCCATATGTTTTGAATTCACTTTTGTGACATGTCATCTCCCTTAATATACACTCTATGGTTTGGACTCTAGAAGTGTGAGGCAGTGTCTGTGCCTGCAGAGGCCCTGCCCTCTTCCTGGATTGTTTTATTTTGCTGTGTTCTCGACATTTCTTGGCTTCAACCTCTATAGAAACATAGCGAAATTAGCCAAGAAGAAGCTACGCAAATGGAGACCCCCCACAAATATAGCAAGGATAAAGCTTGTTCTAAAACGAGAGTGAATCTTGAACTGACCTCTTTAAGTTTAGGTTTTCCTCTTCTTTACAAAAGACACATGGAGGGAGGGCTCCTACTGCTCAGCCTCTTCAGAGACTTCGTACCAGGGGGCTGAAGAGGAGGCTGACGGTTGATTCAGATTCAGGAATGTGGACTCAGGAATGTGGACTCCCCCATTGTGTTTGTTGTGGACTTGGATAGGGGTTTTAAACACAATTATGCAGTGTATACACTTCACCAGTGTGTTGACCTCTGTGTCAGCTGAGCTCCCTGTGTGTCTGTGTGCAGAGGTGGAGGACGTGGTGAACACCATCTTATTCCTGCTGAGTGACAAAAGCAACATGACTAACGGAGTCACTCTGCTGGTGGACGGAGGCTTCCTGGCCTGCTGACCAACGCGAGCCTCGTCCCAGCACACGGCTTCCTGTGTTACCACATCACTGCATTATACAAAGAGAGGTCAAGTCTGTTCATTAATTAAACTCACCCACTTATCCTCTCACTTGTCTCTGTTATTTGTGCTTATTTATGTGTATTGGAGCATGTTTCTTTGCTATTTGTGTGAATGAGTATTATTGGTAAGTCTAATAATGATGTAGGGCTTTATTTAACATCACATGCGCTGCTTTACACAGATGATACAGTCGTAATGGCCGAGGCATCAGCAGATTTCTGTGTCATTGAAAATGTGGTATTTAATTGTTATACTAGTAAAGTAGAACAGAACAAGACAACACTCTAAAGTTACAAATGATAGGGTCACATGATCAATAGCAACAAAAACTATGTTGATCTTCTTTCCAATAGTTTTATTTTGTTTTCAGGGAAATCACGCCGATACATTGGGAACCAGTAAAAATGAGATTGAGTTTAATAAATCCATCTGTAATTTGTTATCCTCAGAGGGAGCTGGGGCCGATCCCAGCTGACCGTTGTGTGCATGATACATTTTAAAGTGGTTTAAAAGGTGGTGTCCAAAATGAGTCTTTCAATCCAGAATACATTGAATCTCCGTTAAAGATGTAAATATTCAGCACTAGCTGGCAGCTGCTAATAATAATAACTTTCTGGATTTATCAATTAAGTTAAATTCATTGATATTGTAAAGTCTGTTACAATTCCCTCTGGTCCCATGTTATGTCTTCAAGTAGCTCATTTTATCTAAGGTCACATGAGCAAAAGAAGAGTAGCAAACCTCCCATTAGATGAAACCACAGAATGTTTGAAACATTGATTGGTAACGTCAAGTGAGCACAGTGCAGAGCGCAGTGCGCCAACCGTTAGCTAGCCAGCAGGAGCTCCACAGAGACGGAGCAGCTAGTACCAAAGCACAGAGGGCCATGACTCCTCCATGCAGAGCTACAGGGCCATGACTCTATACAGAGCTACAGGGCCATGACTCTATACAGAGCTACAGGGCCATGACTCCTCTATGCAGAGCTACAGGGCCATGACTATACAGAGCTACAGGGCCATGACTATACAGAGCTACAGGGCCATGACTCCTCTATGCAGAGCTACAGGGCCATGACTATACAGAGCTACAGGGCCATGACTATACAGAGCTACAGGGCCATGACTATACAGAGCTACAGGGCCATGACTCCTCTATGCAGAGCTACAGGGCCATGACTCTATACAGAGCTACAGGGCCATGACTATACAGAGCTACAGGGCCATGACTCCTCTATGCAGAGCTACAGGGCCATGACTCTATACAGAGCTACAGGGCCATGACTCCTCTATGCAGAGCTACAGGGCCATGACTCTATACAGAGCTACAGGGCCATGACTCCTCCATGCAGAGCTACAGGGCCATGACTCCTCTATACAGAGCTACAGGGCCATGACTCCTCTATACAGAGCTACAGGGCCATGACTCCTCTATACAGAGCTAAAGGGCCATGACTCCTCTATACAGAGCTACAGGGCCATGACTCCTCCATGCAGAGCTACAGGGCCATGACTCTATACAGAGCTACAGGGCCATGACTCCTCCATGCAGAGCTACAGGGCCATGACTCCTCCATGCAGAGCTACAGGGCCATGACCCCTCTATGCAGAGCTACAGGGCCATGACTCCTCCATGCAGAGCTACAGGGCCATGACTCCTCTATACAGAGCTACAGGGCCATGACTCCTCTATACAGAGCTACAGGGCCATGACTCCTCCATGCAGAGCTACAGGGCCATGACTCTATACAGAGCTACAGGGCCATGACTCCTCCATGCAGAGCTACAGGGCCATGACTCTATACAGAGCTACAGGGCCATGACTCCTCCATGCAGAGCTACAGGGCCATGACTCCTCTATACAGAGCTACAGGAATTACTCCTCCATACAGAGCTACAGGAATGAGTCCTGGTAGTGACGCTAGCTTCCATGTTGGGCAAAGAAAATACATCATCCCTACAGCACTCCATAGCTTTACATAGCAAATAGTTGCTGCTATATTAATGCCATGAATTTCAAATGTAGCACTTTTTAGGCAATAATATTGCATTACCTAAAGTAAAAAATTATGCTTTTATTAAAAACACACAGACTTCTGTCCTTGTCCATGTAGCATCTTTTCTGTAATTGTCCAGTGAGATCCCAGAGAGAAAGCTCTGCACCCAGCTCCTTCTGTCGGAGCGCCTCTTCAAAAAGCTGCCATAGAAAAGCTCTATGGACACGTATCTGATAATAATATTTACTAGAGTTTGCTCATTGCCATTCACGTATAATTTCCTCATTAATCGTGTTGTATTTTCCCAGAGTCTGACGTTAAATTACCGTGCAACGAGTCCGCTAACTTTACTTCTGTTTCTTTAATGTTCTCACATGTTATGGGTCATAAAGAGAAACCAAAAATCAACTAATCATGACAGAACACAGAGTGCCTTACATATACATTTGTATTTAGTATACAAAAAATTGAAATATTTCACCACACAGACGTGAAGTAATAAAAAATAAGACAAACAGTTGGAACAAGTATACAAGTCATCTTACATTACATACATACATGGCCAATGCATTTCATTATACAACCTCTCCTAAGAATTACAGTGGGTCAAATAACCAGAGAACTTCCATGCAATAGTAGATTAGAATGTTTCGCCGCGTTTTTCTCATCTACAGTTCAACACCTTAGCTAGGCAGGACCACACGACATGAGTCAACCACACAGTTTGCTATGCCAACCAAAGACAGCGTGACGGAGTGGGCCGCAGTGCTGCGTCTCACCACACGAGGGAGACAGACACACTGCGGCCTGTAACCACACAGAAATGCATTTCAGAAAGGCGCAACCTGCAACACCACAAAGATCGGCCCCTTTATTGTACACTGTTAGCAACACTTCTAACTTCAACACAAGCGACTATAATCCCTTTAGTTTCAATTGTTTTAGTTTTAAGAGCTAAATATTCAGGTACATGTAGATATTCATAACGCATTCCTTTTCTAAGGATTATTCTGTACATCACTAGATGTCATTAATATCCTGTTTTTTTTTCTTTCTTTATGTCCACAGATTGTTGAAAAGTCTTGTGTATTACTACGATACAATATGAAATAGTACCAAAAAACTGGACACTAAAAAACTTGGCTCAAAACAATACTGTCTTTTATGCACTGCCCCCAAACCGCGACACAAAGCCGTCTCACTGACACCGACACATGCTCGTCCACACACACACACTCACCCACCCACACACACACACACACACACACATACTCACACATACACTCACCCACACACACACACACTCACCCACACACACCCACACACACACAGAGGAACAGAGACAAGATCTAAAATAATGGGATAAGTTAAGACAGAATATTTTTAGACCCATGCAAGCTCCTCCAGCCCCAGAGGCAGAACTCAGGCAGCAGGGTGTACAGCCCCCATGTTTGGCATGCTGGTCTGTCACGTGTTCACAGTTAGATGAAGTTACCCAAAGACACTGGACTAAGATCACATGTAAGAACACGACTGTGATTATTCTTTCCACCATAAAACGACAGCACAGATCAGGTGAGACAGCAAAATGTTTTTTTTTTATTTGACTAAATGATCTAAACTCAAGGTTCACTCTGTGGATAACCCACAGAGGGCTCCCTCCTCTCCTTGTCAATGAGCACCGTGAGATGCAGTTAAAAGCTCAGATTTGAACTCTCCACCCTGTAAATAGCATCTAACTCTAACTCTGTGCTGATCAGGCAGCGAGGCGCCTGAAAGCTCCGGTAAAACCAAGTGAGTGGACCTGATAACTCATCAATCTTTTTTTTGGTCTAACTACTATTCAACAGGGTCAAGAGTAAGCTGTATGTTGTTGTGGAAGGCTAAATGATGAAAAGCCCAGAGCAAGTGATGAGTTCAGAGAGGCTGGGGTTAAAGGTCACCACTCTTACTTCTGATGTGGTGCTGGGTTCACTTTGGTACGCTCCTTTCAGAGGAACACACTCATAGTTCTGTCCATCATTCCTACCAGCATCCATTCCTTTGAGCTCGTTTCACAGAAGTGCTGAGATGTTTGAAAAGACGAGGAGCACGAGCACCGCCTCGTTCCCTCTCACTGTAAATACGCTGATTTGGCAATATGTAACATATTAGCACGAAACAGAAACAATGACGGTCTTAAGGGGTAACTTGGGTATTTTTTTAAACCTGGACCCTATCCTCCCATGTATTTGTGAGTGTCTAACGGGGACAACAATATTGGGTCTAGCACTGAGGGAGAGCGCTGTAGAGGGAACCGCTGAACGAACTGTAATGGAATCGCTCGGGGCAACTCCTCACCGCCAATGAACATCCAGTAAAAGTGTTGTTTTTAACCTGGCGGGCTCAGATTGTGTCTGACAACATTATGAAGAGAACCCTACGGAGAAATAGAACCTTCTTCTTTGTCTTTGACTTTGTGTTTGTTGTTGTGTCTCACCCAGCCTCGTAGTGAGATCTGAATGTGGGGTTCTTCCTCTGTGGTGCGTAGGGTCACAGCTTCTGTATCGTCTGTACGCGCGGCCATCGAGTCCAAGTCCTCGAAATATTCAGCCATGACATTTAAAATCTTTTAGATAACACTAAGCTAAGCTTTCTGTCCTCCTCCACTCTCACTCTTCCCGGGACGCCCCTCTCCAACTCTCACTCGCACTCTCACCGCTGTCTTCCGGCAACAAGCCGCCTCTCATGAGACTTCAGACCTGTGGCTGCACAAAACATCTACATTTTATCTAAACTTTCAAATCGCAGGAGGCATAGTGTGTGTTGGTGAGTTGTGTGTCTGAATAGCATTTTTAAATGAATTGTTGTGGTGCTGCAGAGATGTGCTGACCTACACATCATCTTCTACACACTTAACTTTGTTTGAGACAGATCCTCTCCATGATCATTTTTCAATAAAAATGAGATAAATGATTTGAAAATGATCGTTTATCTCATTTTTCATCGCAAATCATATCGCAATTGCAACATCAGACTAAAATAATAGCTAATAGACAGTTTTCCAGGATGGTTCAGTTTTATTCAGACGTCTCTCTTCCCTCTCCATCGGGTTCTTTCATAACGTTGTCAGGCACTAACAATAATCTGAGCCCGTCAGAGGCAACAGAAATGACTTTTAGTGGACGTGTATTGACGGTGAGGAGTTGCCCTCGCAGCTTGGTGGCTAAATGGTTGTCCCCATTAGTCACTTACACATAAAAACATGGGAAAGTAGGGACCAGGTTGAAAAATGAAACTAGGCTTAGACTCAGGGTCCTCTAAGGAGAAGGCTCAAAGATGGACGACAGCTGTGCAGTTGCGTTGAAGCACTTTCTTGTGTTTCTTGACTCATCAGGTTCCTGAAATCTCAGCATTTACGTTATTACTGGTTGGAATGATGGGCCAAAACTTCAGAAAACATTTTGTAAGAGATTAGAATTTCCCTTTAACTCATCACTCTCATTTCTTGTGAAAAACCCAAATGACTTAACATTTAAGACGCCATGCTCTATTTGTGAAGTTTAGTGAACGCAGGCAGTAGCATCATTTTTTTCCACTGTCAGTAGCAACAGATTTGTGTGCATGCCAGTAATACGCATTGCGTCTGCGCATGCTGATCTTAGATCAGGAGCTGAGGGTAACTTCAGACCTGAAGGCGTATTCATAGTTCACTTTCCATCTCGTCAACAGTGCATTAATTCAAGCAAGCATGGCGGAAAAGAAGAGATGTCGCAGAATGCAGTAAATAGAGACCTTTGTCAGCCCTCATGGCAACTTGATGTGGTTCTATGAGTACAAAGTAGGTGGACAGTCAATGTCTTTCACAGAGAACCTATGAGCCTATTCAGTTATGGTAAAAAAATTGGATTAAGTATACCAATGTCGCTTTGAAAAAACATCAATATAAAGAAAGCAATCTCAGCAGTGCACACTCACTCTCGCTAGTTTTCTCTCATCCTCTCAGAGAAGTAGTGGTTGTTGTACATGGTGATGTAGTGTAGTGTTGGAGCAAGGTTTCCTCCTCAGAACATGGTGCACCTCTTCCCCCTCTTCTTCACAGGCGGAGGGCAGAGCACGGCTCGGATGGCCTCGTCGAATACCGTCTTCAGGCCTCGCTGGGTCAGCGCAGAGCACTCCAGGTACTTCACGGCGCCTGAGGAAGGAAGAGGGCATGATGGGAAAAAACTTTAGGGTGTCAGTATGCTTCAAATGAAGTGTTTGCTGGATCCTTTAACAGCGTCTGAATCCTCCACCCCTCCACACCTTTCCGACATCAGAATTGGGAAGTTGTGAGCAACAGTAACTTCTACTTCACAGAGCGATAAGGCCAGATGTGCAGAGGATGCTGAGGATGCTAAATGTGCTCAGGAAGAGACGGAAAATGTGCACCCTTATCCCGTAACATATATACGAGGGTTTGAATAAAAAAGTATTATGAAGAGTTTGGATATATTTTACTTTTTTGGTTTTATTTAGTTTTAGAGTCACTGTGAGGAACTTTTAACTGATTTATCTGAAACAGTCCCGATTGAATACTGATGCCTTTATATGAGCTAGATCAGTAAACGAGACCATCAGAGAAGACTATTTCTATTTCTGTCTATTTCTATAGAGTTATTCTTAATGCTCGTCATCGGTGCCACCGGGTCGGATTCTGGTGAAACCAGATGAAATAATGCAGGTTCACCAGAAACTCCTTCAGCTCAGACTCCAGCAGAGACCGGACCACCGTGGACAGACCCAGATCCTCCAGCAGAGACCGGTCCACCGTGGACAGACCCAGATCCTCCAGCAGAGACCGGTCCACCGTGAACAGACCCAGATGCGGCTTCACTGCAACCTTTAACCTGCAGTCGGAGCTCCGGAGGGAGGAGGAGAGCTTCATGCACGGCAGCAGCGTCTCCTCCACCTCATCCTCCTCCAGGAGCAGAGCTTCTCCTCCCTGGGCACCAACACCGACACCACTAGAGGGAGGGGAGGCACGGGAGATCCAGAACCAGGGCTGAGCGGGGCAGACTGCCAGACTGCTGTAGTAAAATGAGGTTTTACTACAGGGACTCTGGTGCTCTTAAACACTACCTCTTTTGTCCACTGGACCACAGAAATCAACAGAAAATGAAAGTACCTCGTAGTAGTTTAAAGCAAAGTTCCCCTTGACTTAATCTCTAAAAAGAATACTTCAACACTCATTCAAAAATCCTCCTACCAGCACCTCTAAAGCCCACTTATTACCATGTTGTAACTTGTTGAGTTACGTGTAGGCGGCAACTTCCAGGTCTGAAAAGTGAAACCTGCATTCTCTCTAGTGTCCACCAGGGGGCGACTCCTCTGGTTGTATAGAAGTCTATGAGAAAATGACTCTACTTCTCTCTTGATTTATTACCTCAGTAAACATTGTAAACATGAGTTTATGGTCTCAATCTCTAGTTTCAAGTCTTCTTCAATACAGCATGATGTTCATTTAGTACATTATGGTCCCAGGACAGATTCAGGCTAGCTGTTTACCCCTGCTTGTAGCCTTAATGCTAAGCTAGGCTAACCACATCCTGACTCCTGCACTTCATCTTGGAAACTTATTTCTTTCAGTCTTTGATGTGGATCCTCTTTAGCTCATCATTCTTACCTAAATAAGAACTGAAATTGCCTTGATGTTGAAAATGCAGCACACTTACTGTATGATAACTGTACAAACGTGTTGTTGTTATTTGATCATTTGCTGCAAAAACAAAGGTAACTAATGACTGAATTTTCATACAACACGTATCTTGTTGTGCCCGTGGCACACGCGGCCTCACCAATCTCTCTCGCCATGGCCAGGCCCTGTGGGTAGGTGATGGGGGAGAGCTTCTTGTCTCGCAGCCTCTCAATGGTGTCCTTGTCATCTCGCAGATCCAGCTTTGTGCCCACGAGGATGATGGGTGTGTTGGGGCAGTGGTGTCTCACCTCGGGGTACCACTAGGCACCAAAAACACACATTCACATTTGCATATGCAAAGGACAAAGTGAGTGAGAGAGAAGAAAGAGAATGGTTAGCAGATACACAAGCAGAGCGACGAGCGCCTTTTCCACCACATTGGACACGGACTGTGAGTTGTGGAGCTCGGAGCAGTTTTTCTCTCTAATAGATCGGTCTGAATGGAAGCATAGTTGTATGAACACAAAACATCATGAGGCAAGGCAGCCTCCAATCACATCCCATGATGAGAGAGTCTACGGAGGGAGGTTGGACCTTTAGGGAAAGTGTGGTTTCATATGAGAGCGTCCCATGATGCTCAGCAGACCAAACCACGGCCGGGCCGTCACGCTCCCTCTGCAGAGTGGTTGGACTCATTCAGGCCTCGCCTCACAACATGTCTCTGTACCACATCCCCTGGGGGGGGGGGGTCAAGTCCAGACCGTTCTAAACCGAGGTCTGAACGAGCTGGGGCAGCAGTGTGATAAGCCAGGTGGAGCAATAGATGTGCCTCCTTGTGGTCAGACTCGGCATGGAGGGGGACAAAGGGTGGGGGGGCGTTGGTCAGTCAGCGTACTGACCTTAGCTCGGACGTTCTCAAAGGAGGCCGGACTGACCAGGGAGAAGCATATCAAGAACACATCCTGGGAGAGAACCAGAGAGACGGCTAGTTGATTAGGAGATCTGTGTGTGTGTGTGTGTGTGTGTGTGTGTGTGTCAGCTCCCTCTTCATCATGAAGTTTTAAGTCAAAGAACACTTATTTGTTTCTCTGTTGTTCTCACGGAGAGTTATCTCATACTAATACCAGACATCTTCATGTTATTAAGACTCTTCTGGTTGTAACTACATGGAAGATTATTCACATTATTGTTCAGCATAACTCACTTTATGTTGTTGTATCACTAAATATTGTAGGTATGACTTTGTTTCATTTAGATACACAAGGAGACATGTTTGTGCTACAGAGAAAGTAGTATTCATGTGACTTAGAATTCATGGGAGATATCTGATTATACAAGCTCACCAGCCCTCTTTGGTAGCACGGTGGAGGAATACTGTGTTGTAGTTTCAGCTATATTGTGTATAGATAAACAACATGTTTCCAAGTTTCTTTAACATTCGATTATTTGAATTAGGGGCCTGATAACACTCGTCCACATGCATAATGTAACTACTATCTGTCCACCATATTGCATTGATGCCTTTTACTCATTCATCTATACAGGACATATATTAGCAAGTAAGTTCATTAGTATTGAGTGATGTATAAATCTCCATAAAGGGTAGGATTTGTCGGTCAAAGTTTGTAAACTGTGTGTGTGTGTGTGTGTGTGTGTGTTTGGATACCGTCTGTGGGTAAGACAGTGGTCTGAGCCTATCGTAGTCCTCCTGTCCTGCTGTATCCCAAAGGCCCAGATTCACTGGTTTCCCATCCACCATCACATTGGCAGAGTAGTTGTCAAAGCTGCAGGAAGGCAGATACTGCTCTTAGTGAAATGCAGGTGAGAGGGAGCACATCAAACCACAACATCTGGGTTCTGTTCCAATAGTTCAAAAAACACATTCTAAATCAGGACGATTGGACAACCTTGCTGGATAGTATTTGGTGCAGTCGCTCCGTACATCTAGATGAGGATGACACATTTGTAAAGGAAGGTTTGTTTCAAAGGACATTTTTCAGAGCGTTCAGTCACAGATGTTTGCTCAGTTGTCACCATGTGACCTTTGGTCGCGTGGTAAACGTGTCTTGACGTGGTCCATTTTTAGGTCATTGACGTCAACTGAGCCATTTGT
This sequence comes from Anarhichas minor, assembly GCF_050575085.1. Classification (NCBI taxonomy): domain Eukaryota; kingdom Metazoa; phylum Chordata; class Actinopteri; order Perciformes; family Anarhichadidae; genus Anarhichas; species Anarhichas minor. The sequence goes on along the minus strand of NW_027466463.1, from coordinate 2,362,010 downwards.
GTGGCAACTTAGCTGAAGACAGTGAGATAGCCCACTGTGGACGTTTCTAGAAATAGCTACTAAGTCAACCTAGAGTCTGTTTGAACTGTTGTTTCTGTAGTAAAGAATGAAATTTGTAGCTCAATGTTTATAGGTCAAATAAGCAGTTGGGAAGGTCTGTTTTTGACAAACCAAAGTACCGATGCAAAAATATTGCCATAAATGAGTCCTCGTCATTCCTTTGCAACATTGCCTACTGTGTTACGCTTATTACACCCAGAGATATTTAACTGATGGCTACCTACCGCAGTACAAACACCATAACACACTCATATTATCTCACGGTATGTATCATAGCACTCGACCCTAAATGATGTCATGGTCCTATAACATGTAGGGGTGGGAGAAAATATCAATACACATAAACATCGCGATATTTTGTGATACTGTATTGACTCCCAAAAACACTGTATCGACTTTTAATTGACAGTTTACATGAAAATATTGGTGACAGACAGCGGCACAGATTACACAACAAGTAGCGCTGTGATGTTGCATGTTGACAGTTTTCCTAAAGATAGATTTTTTTTAAATCTCCATATATTGAACGGTAACCTCTGTATCATGACATATCGTATCTCCAGACTCTTGCCAACACACAGCCTGAACAACACGAAGCCGCTGCTCACATCAAGTGGGTGAGAGCATGTGCAGTGCGTGGTACTCACACAGTGGGGATGTATTCACCAGGGAAGGCATTGGTGGTGTAGCTAATCAGCAGACAGGTCTTACCCACAGCCCTGAGGAGAGAGGGACAACAGAGGACACATGAGGACAAACCTACAGTATGAAAAGAGTTCCTCAAATTCTGTGTGGACTTGGAGAGTATGCATGACTGTATGTGTGAAAGAGATTCAAAGCAGGCTGCTACTCCACTCTTTTACTGTGCCACACAGACACTGGCCTACATTCATGTCGCCTGAGGGACATAGTAGCCGCCTATAATAACCCCCCCCCATACACACACACACACACACTCCCCCACATGCACATCCTACCTCTGCTGCCCATAAACAGTACACATATCACCCCCTCCCCTCCTCAACCCTACTGTACTGAACACAAGGCGCAGGATGCTACACGGATGGGTGGTGGCGTGAAATGGGTATCGACTGTGTGCTCATGCACGAGGTAATTAGCGACTTTTGTGTGCACGTCTCCGCAGACAAGGCAAATGGTGGTGACACACAGCGCCAATATGTGTGCGGGCGCCGTGAGACTGATTTGAGGTCAGTAAGTCTCTCTGGTTGGGATGGAGGATGAGAAAATAACGAAGAGAGAAGGAGACGGAAGAACTGCAAGACATGTCGTAAAGGGTGCTCTGGTGATTTTAAGAGTTGAGAAAACGGGTGCAGCAGAGACCAAGATATCTGGACCTTCAGTCCCCATGTTGGGTCAAGCTACAAAAACATCGGATCCTACACTTCCCACAATGCAACTTGATATTGTGTATCTGCAGAGTGCTGCAGGAGTGACATATTTTTGTAGGCCAACCAGAAAGTTAGCATCAGGACTTGGATAATTGGTGATACATGCACGTTTCCAGAACCGTGGACACACACAATGACTCCTCCCCTTCACAACGCTATCACTCATCAAATATATTTAAAGAAAGAAGTCGACGCAAATTTCGGTTCTGCAAATTGAAACAGAGAAGTTTATGGTGTGAGTTGAAATTGTTGCAAGTTTGAAAATTCACACATATCCAGAGGCTTTATGCATCGAATAAATGAATGTATGGAGACATGTAAGGAGAGAGACTGGAGGAGTCTGAGCAGTTACACAAACAAACACACAGAGCAGTATTATCCACATACATGGTCAGTATCCACTTTGCTAACAAGCTGCAGCTAGTGTCTGTGCAGCTGGTACTGTACCAGGCGGCAACCTCTGGGTCTGAAAAGTGAAGTACCTTGAACCTGCATTCTCTCTAGTGTCCACCAGGGGGCGACTCCTCTGGTTGTATAGACGTCTATGAGAAAATGACTCTACTTCTCTCTTGATTTATTACCTCAGTAAACATTGTAAACATGAGTTTATGGTCTCAATCTCTAGTTTCAAGTCTTCTTCAATACAGCATGATGTTCATTTAGTACATTATGGTCCATTTAGAGTCAAACAGACCATAAAGCAGGGGATGCTTTAGGGCGGGGCCGTGTTTAATCCCTTTTCAGTGTGTTTACCGTTCATGTTAATTGTAACATTTTGGTCGTCTAATAATGTTCTATTCAGCAATTCAGTTGTACTTACCTCCACCCTCTCGTGTCACTACTGGTTGCCAAAAAGCCAAGATGGTTGACGAACAAAAACAAGATGGCGACGGCCAAAATGCCAAACTCGAGGCTTCAAAACGACAGTTCACTAACCAGTGGGTGACGTCGTGGAGACTACGTCCACTTCCTAGTTTATGTACTGTACTTAGGCCTTTTTAATAGCAGATATTTTGACTTGTCATGGAGGGAAAACACAAGTGTTACAAATAACACTAACATGGCTCCTTAAACTATGACTGTGTGACAGTGAGCCAGAAGAGAAATAGCAGGAGCCTTGAACTGAAGTAGCTAAATGCAATTCAGCCATCATCATTGCATTATCCACACACGTGCTTTTCCGACAAATGTATTGTTAAAAAATGCCTATATTGGCTGTTTGGGGCAAATAAACATAAACTGCCCAACAGTCTAGTGTGCAAATCTGCAGCGTGTACCTTGTGAACACACCTTCACCAAACACAGAGCAGGCACGCTCCACACACGGATAAAAACTGACGACAAAAACATAAATTTGTGAAAATAATGCAGAGCAAAAACACAGTCAGACCCCCCCTGCCTGGTTAACACCCATGTCTTTCCTAGTTTGTAATGCAGGCTTTTTGCTGTAAATTCTTAGTTTCCAAGCCCAAGGTGATGACATCATCAGGGTTGTTTTTGAAGGCTTTAGGGAGCAGCTGAGTGGTCCTCCCAATGATGAATACACTGAGCTTGAATGGGGGAGATGCTGCTTTAAGTGATTGGTGACGTCTTAGAATTCCAACAACAATCTCTTTCTGCACAGATCATCTGTGATTAACATCAAAATCACAAGGCTGAGAACAGTCCACATTCTGAAAAACGCAGCAGTGGAAACATGTAATTCAAAGTCGATATTATTTAGTTTCAGCATTCTGACTTTAATCATGAAAAAACATGACTCGGGCCTATTCTTAATTTCTCTAAAAAATGACACAAATGGCTCATTTTCCCCTCCGTAATCTACACCCAGCAATGGTATGGAGGTTTTAAAAGAGAACTGAAGAAGAGCCTGCTACAAATGTCGGTGCACATGAAGCTAAATGTGATCTGGGTGCAGTAAGAAAGGCACGGTGTGTGCAGAATGAAAGCATCGGGGCCTGTTTGCCACTGACAGGGCCACAAATTCCTTAGCGTGCATCAGCACTTCAGCCTGCCTCCAGTGGCCTACGAGGCGTGTAGGTGTTCCCGCATCCGCTCCTAGCGTCACAATGGACCGGAGGCCACGATGTGGGCGAACCGATTGCACTCACAAAGCAGATAACTGCGGATTTCTATCGACCATTGTGGAGCAGACCGCAGAAGACCGGGGCGACCGACGGATCGGTGAGCCTCTCGCCCCTTTACCTACATAGCATCCTCCCATCACCCATCCATCCGTGGACGCTTCGTCGAATCACACACGAGAAAATGTGCTGGTGTTGTGTTCGTGTAAGCGTGCTCTTACCCGTCGCCCACCACCACACATTTGATAGCCTGCATTTCGACAGGAGCTGGAGGCTTTCAGGGAGCCGGCGTTGGTGGTTTAATAGATCCGACAGTCTGCACTGAGGTTTCGGATGAGAGCAGCGGGCCAGTCCGCTCGGCGATGGAGCCGCAGTGAAAGAGGTCGATGACGAGCAGTGCCGAGCAACTCCGGAAAATACCGAGTATCTTTAAAGGCACAGAGCACGGAATAGAGGAATCCTAGCAGAGGAAGAGAGGATTCACGTTTTCTACTTCCGTCTCCGCCGAAAGGTTTACTGAGCACACTGCTGCTAGCCTACAACACTACTACAACTATCCTACAATACTACTACTACTATCCTACAATACTACTACTACTATCCTACAACACTACTACTACTATCCTACCAATACTACTACTACTATCCTACAACACTACTAATACTATCCTACAATACTACTACTACTAGTCTACAACACTACTACTACTATCCTACAACACTACTACTACTATCCTATAATACTACTACTAGTCTACAACACTACTAATACTATCCTACAATACTACTAATACTATCCTACAATACTACTACTAGTCTACAACACTACTAATACTATCCTACAATACTACTACTACTAGCCTACAACACTACTACTACTATCCTACAACACTACTACTACTATCCTACAATACTACTACTACTACTAGCCTACAACACTACTACTACTAGCCTACAACACTACTAATACTAGTCTACAATACTACTACTGCTAGCCTACAACACTACTACTACTATACTACAATACTACTACCACGAGCCTACAACACTACTAATACTATTCTACAATACTACTACTACTAGCCTACAACACTACTAATACTAGTCTACAATACTACTACTACTACTATCCTACAATACTACTACCACGAGCCTACAACACTACTAATACTGTTCTACAATACTACTACTACTAGCCTACAACACTACTTATACTAGTCTACAATACTACTACTACTACTATCCTACAATACTACTACTACTAGTCTACAAGACTACTACTACTATCCTACAATACTACTACTACTAGCCTACAACACTACTACTACTACTAGCCTATAACACTACTACACTACTACTACTACTAGTCTACAATACTATTACTACTACTAGCCTACAATACTACTACTACTACTACTAGCCTACACCACTACTACTACTACTAGCCTACAACACTACTACTAGCCTACACCACTACTACTACTACTACTACTAGCCTACACCACTACTACTACTAGCCTACAACACTACTACTACTAGTCTACAATACTATTACTACTACTAGCCTACAACACTACTACTACTAGCCTACAACACTACTACTACTACTAGCCTACAACACTACTACTACTAGCCTACAACACTACTAATACTATCCTACAATACTACTACTACTAGCCTACAACACTACTACTACTAGCCTACAACAATACTACTAATACTATCCTACAATCCTACTACTACTAGCCTACAACGCTACTACTACTAGTCTACAACACTACTACTACTACTAGCCTACAACACTACTACTAGCCTACAACACTACTAATACTATCCTACAATACTACTACTACTAGCCTACAACACTACTACTACTAGCCTACAACAATACTACTAATACTATCCTACAATACTACTACTACTAGCCTACAACACTACTACTACTAGTCTACAACACTACTACTACTACTAGCCTACAACACTACTACTAGCCTACAACACTACTAATACTATCCTACAATACTACTACTACTAGCCTACAGCACTACTACTACTAGCCTACAACACTACTACTACTACTACTAGCCTACAACACTACTACTACTAGCCTACAACACTACTAATACTATCCTACAATACTACTACTACTAGCCTACAACACTACTACTACTAGCCTACAACACCACTACTACTAGCCTACAACACTATGAATACTATCCTACAATACTACTACTACTAGCCTACAACACCACTACTACTACTAGCCTACAACACTACTACTACTAGCCTACAACACTATGAATACTATCCTACAATACTACTACTACTAGCCTACAACACTACTAATACTAGTCTACAATACTACTACTACTAGCCTACAACAATACTACTACTAGCCTACAACACTACTACTACTAGTCTACAACACTACTACTACTAGCCTACAACAATACTACTACTAGCCTACAACAATACTACTACTAGCCTACAACACTACTACTACTAGCCTACAACAATACTACTACTAGCCTACAACACTACTAGGCCTACTACTAGCTAACGTTACGTTACTACCACCACCACTACTACTACTACAACTACTAACACCACATGAATAATTATTAGCATGGAATGGTTGATGGGTATATCATGAGTATATATAATTATTATAATAATACAAAATACATAAATTCAATACCTAAACAATCAAAAAAAATGTGGCTAAATCCGCATGGTAGATCGGAATTATGACTTTTGAAGACAAAACTCTGACAATGAGTCAAGATGTTTATGCCATTTTGGAAATAATATTTCTTAAACCTAGATGATAACTTTGACTTACGGTGAGTATTTTTTATTGCAGTCTATACTTGAAAAGTATAAACTCATGAGGTCCCTTAGATCTTCTTCAATGTGCCTTTGATATATTTTCACTGCTGCACTTTAGTCCTTTATTAAATGAAGTGCCATGTATCAATGTACTAACTGTACTGAAACGCCATTCCTCTATTTATTTTTGTTTATTTTCATTCAATTTGAATAAATATTATTTCCCTCTTAATGTTTTGTTTTGTTAAATAACAAATTGTTTCTGTGTCTCTGTATTTAAATGCTGCTGCTGCTGTGAGGCAGCCTCCCAGTGCAATTGTTCACATCTGGAACAAGTGTGGTCTTTGCGGTCGGCATTTAGAAACTTGCACTTACAAATAACATCCTAATGACCGAATGGAAGTAAATATGGGGGCTGATTATTGATGGTCTCATTTGATCAACACTGACATGAGGAACATGTCTGATAGAATGATGAGGTTTCCTCCACAGTGACTTTCATAGGCTTCAAATTTACAGGAACCATCTTGACAGTTAAAGATCTTTGGCTGTAATTTCAAGACCCAGTGACCTCATACATCCCCACCCCACCAACACACACCCTGACTACTGTCATGTTATCTGTTGAGTAGAATAATAGACGAATCCAGATCAACTGCCAAATCATCCACACAAGAAAAATCATATTTATTTCAGAAATAACCACATTTAACTGATATAAAAGAACACAAAGAACAAATCAGTAAAATGTTAAAAACACACCTGAAAATATAAAACACAAATATCCATCACATACTGTATCTGATTCAATATCAAGATATAAAACTGCAATTTGCATTACAAAAGACTGCGTCCAGAGTTTAAGTAGGACTTTCTTCATTAACTGATTTATAAAAACAGAAGACAACATTTTGTGAATCAGCCTTCTGCTCTCTGTGTCTGAGCTTTGACAAATAGAATATAAACAATATAAAGGCATGTTTGAACCAAATCTCCAGTTTTCATTTGGACTGGAGAACAACAGGATGGGGTGGACAGCAAAAACAGATATCGTTCATTTTCAAGCACAGTACATCTCAATTAATGAGAGCTAGAGACACGAGAGAGGGAATCCTCTGGCAACGATGATGTAGAGAGTTTAGACAGAGCTGAGGTTGTATCAAATGGAATGTCCTTTCAACAGCAGTCTAGTCTCAAATCAAATATCTTGCACTTGTAGACATTTTCTGTATGGTCGAGCTAAGTTCCCTGATTGTGTTTTTACTCCTTTTCTTCTTGTTGTTGGTTAGAGTCCTGCGTTGCTCCCTCATTTAAGAGAAGAGGATCCTCTGGGGGCCATGAATGACTTTTCAACCCGTCATTTCTTGACCGGAACTGCACATTGTGTTTGGTATCTGCCCTCACACTCCAGACAATCATGATTTTTTTTTGTATTCTTCTGACTGTCCTGAACTATCCGGAGTGAGGGCTCGGAGGATCCAGCTGTTATTTCTTGGGGCTGCTGTAGTGTCCCAGAGGTGAGCCCTGGACGTAGGCAAGGACGGCGCTCTGGAGGTAGCTGGCTCTGTGGGCTTCGTCCTCCCTCATCCTCTGGATCTCCGCCTCTTTCAGCCGCAGCTTCTCCAGCATGGACGACATCTCGCTCTCTTTGTCGAGCAGCACCTCTCTGTGGTTACTGCTCAGCGCTGCAGGACAGCGGGCCACAGAGGGAGAATGGTATGAAAGACAGGACCACAGAAAATAGTTCATATTTCAAACATAAAACTTCTGACATGGTTATGGAACAAAATATTACATTCTCAACAAATCAGTAAAGTATCTTTTTTTCTTAACAAAGAGTCAAATCACTGGTTGACCTGGGTAATCCTACTTTGTTTCAAGTAAGTTGTTGCACATGTATCTTGAATTGGGGCACGATACTGGTGTTAATACATTTCTTAGGAGGAAAAGATTTGAACTGGAGCAAACGACCCAAACAAGTATAGAATCTTAAACAAATTTGACATGTACTTTCTTTTGCAAAAGGGAAACATAAAAAGACTAAAGAGATAAAAAGAGAAAGAAACACCTTTAATCTCTCTCTCCAGAGCACTGATCTTCTCTTTGAGTCCTCCCTGAGCTGTTCTCTCAGCCTGTAAATGTCCAATCTGCTCCTGCAGCTCCACCTTCACCCGGCTCACTTCAGCCACCTTCTCCTGGTCCTTACCCGACAGCTCCTGCAGCAACATCACAATCATTTTCATTCACTTCTGTCTGCAAATAAAAGTCCCATTCATTTTCTCATAGACAACTTTAGGTGACTGACAGTTCCCTCTCTTCAGATGGACATGAAACTCTCTCGGATGAATCATCATTACAAAAGATGAACAGCTGTGTTGGAGAATATCTGCTTCTTTCATAAAAATACAAGCCTCTGGACATCAGACCGGAAGGAGGGAAGTCAACTACAAAAAAACATCAAACATCAAATGTCTCAGCTTAAAGGGACAGTTCACACCAAAATCAAAACTACATTAATTCCCTCTTACTTATAATCATCTATCTAGATCGTTTTGGTTTGAGTTGCCTAGTTTTGGAGATATTGTCCGTAGAGATGTCTGCCTTCTCTCCAATATTATGGAACTCGGCTTGTGCGGCAAAAAAAATATATACATTTAAAAAACTCAACAGCAGTGTCTCTTTCCAGAAATCATGACCTGGTTACTCATACGTACTCATTTTGGACAGTTTCATGTAGGAACTCATTTTCTTTCTACTTAACTCTAACTCTCTCTCCCTCTAACTGACTGTTTACAATGATGAGAACCCATAAAACCTATTGACTTGGATACATATACACAGTATATATACAGTATATATATATATATATATATATATATACTGTATATTGTGTATATATACAGTCAGGGCCATAAGTATTTGGACTGTGACACAATTTTTCTAATTTTGCCTCTTTACACAACTCCAGTGCATTTTAAATTAATCAGTCAACATGTGGTTGAAGTGAAGACTTTCAGCTTTAATTCAATGGATAAAACAAAAAAAATCACAATAACCGTTTAGGAATTACAGCCATTTTTACACAGCCACCCACATTTTCAGAGGCTCAAAAGTAATTGGACAAACTAACATAATTGTGAATATAATCCTTATTTTTAATACTTGGAGGAAAATCATTTGCAGTCAATGACTGCCTGAATTCTATCACCCATAGACATCACCAAACACTGAGTTTCCTCCCTGGAGATGCTTTGCCATGCCTTTTACTGCAGCCTCCTTCAGCTGCTGCTGCTTGTGGGTCTTTCTGCTTCAGTTTTATCTTAAGTGAGTAAAAAGCTGCTCACTTGGGTTGAGATCAGGTGACTGACTTGGCCATTGAAGAATATTACATTCCTTTGCCTTGAGAAGCTCTTGGGTTGTGTTCACAGTATGTTTTAGATCATAATCCATCTGCACTGTGAGGCGCCGTCCAATCAGTTTTGTAGCATTAGGCTGAATCTGAGCAGATAGTTTAGCCATAAACACCTCAGAACTCATCCTGCTGCTTCTATCAGCTGTGACATCACCAATGAACACCAGTGACCCAGTTCCATTAGCAGCCACACATGCCCATCCAAAGCACTGCCTCCACCATGTTAGACAGATGATGTGGTATGCTTTGGATCATGAGCCGTTCCTTTCCTTCTCCACACTTGAACATAATGAGGCCTACACATAGTGAACCTAAAAGGCTGCAGGTGTAACGGGCGGCTGATGGGTCCTGACCTGCTGGAGCTCCTCTGTCCTGCGCCGCAGTCCGTTTATCTCCATGCCCTGCTGGCTGTTCTTGGCCTGCAGCTCAGAGATGGTCTGTTTCTGCTGGGAGCAGTGGAGCTGGACCTCCTGTTGGAGGGAACGCACGGAGCGAAGCTTCTCCTCCAAGGACGACACATGCTCCTGCTGCTCAGAGGAAATACGAGGCAGAAGTAAGTATGATGGAGAAACTGAAATTAGCTGACTGTATGTCACCTCGATAATCCACTCGGTATCAACACAGCTTTCCATGGAGTCTCAGAATCAGTAAAAACATCAAATGTGGGGGAGAGGGAGAAAAGCGTCTTGTAAGGCAATGTCTGAAATACCTACAAATTCACTTTCATAAGTCATAATTACATATAACGGTCTTTCATAATAAGCAGGATGTCTTTGTAGGACTTGTATCCAGTCATAACAAGGACTGGGTCTCAAACCTCAATACTGTTTTGGTGCCATCCAAAGGTTTGATTTTGACAAAATTCATGTGAATGTAACGTATAATAAAAATAATCAAATCTATTTAACATTTATCTATTGTCAAATAAAAAAGGGATTTTGAAAAAGAAACTTGTTTATATTGCTCGAAGTAAGGGGTCAAAACAGGGATTGTCTTACTTGTACTGAAACATTTAAAATCTTAAGCAGTTCTAGTCATAAAGGTGATCACAGACGGCATTTGCCTCCATTGTTTCCAATGTAATCATGGCATTATTTGTACAACTTATTTTTATGAATATGGATTTTAGTTTGGTTTAATATTTGGAAGTGTTAAAGTTAAGTTTAGTGATCATCTTTTGAAGATTCATGTGTTTTCAAGTGGACTCATTTTCCGTCTCGGTGTTGACAGACGAATAAATCCGTCACTAACAAGAATTAAGGTTTCGTGTATTTCCTGGAGGGAGTGATCGTAGCGTTACTACTGTGTTCATTTGTCTATTTCATATTGTTCCCTCTGATGTGAATAATATTTGAATGGCCCGTGCTCTTCAGTGTGTGGATGAATACGTGTGATTTAATGCATTGTCTGTTCATTACGCAGCTCGTATTCATGTATCTGCACTCTGCAGTTAGTGTATTTGTAGGTGTTCAGCTTCACTTTTACACAAAACAAATAATAACCGTAGTTGTGGCGTCATAATGAGGACAGCACTGAAGGCCCAGGTATAAAATGCACGGCCCGCCACTGCAAACACCTGTGTGCCTGCAGGCTTTACAGTTAGCTTTAGCAGTTAAAGCTAGAAAAACTTGTTATACAAAACCCCCATTGCTTCGATATTAGAACTAGAGAGGAAGGATGACTTGAAGAACAGATAATGTGAGAATTGTGTCTGTAGTGTAAAAAATGTGGCTTCAGTGGCGATCTAGAAATGTTGTACGGTTGTCTGTCCAAGATGCTCTTGGAGTCAGAATTAGTCTCTATGGAGCAGATAGTTGGACTTCTTCTCACTTTGAGGCTGCTGTGGCCAAATGTGTAAATCTGTTGGATTCCACCGTCATATGTCTACGACAAGGAAAAGATTAGCTACACTTTCACCAAAAAGAGTGAAAATTGTGGAAAAGGTGGCAAAATAGAAATATTGTTTTCACAAGATTCTGAAGCTACTCTTCACTCTGGCAATGACATCACGCACTTTGAGCTGCGCAATACACACCTATTATAAAGTTAGAAAAAGACTGAAAAATCATAAAAGTTAAAGTGTAAAAGATATCAAAAAGAATGAATCATACAGCAATAGTTCAAGGTTTTCTCAGCAATAAGCTACTGGATTTGACTTGTGGCACTATTGAGGCTTAGCTTGTGCCCCATTTGTGTGTCGCTTTGGACAAAAGCCTTCATAGCTGCATCTTAATGATCAAGGGTGCTGATTTTTTAAACCCACCTCCTCCAGACGCACTTGAGCTCGCACCTTTCCCAGGTCCTCCTCTGCCTGGGCCCTCTCCGTCACACACGCTGCTTTAGCTTTACTCAGCTCCTAACAGACGGACAGTAAAGAGATGGCATCACGTGAAGAGCACAGGTCGACTGGAGCTTTCAGCAGAGCTTCTCACGCTGCGCTGAAGGTGTCCCTGATTCAGCAGAAATGATAGTACAGGGCTATCGTGTTGGATCACAGCACAGCAGTGGGAAATTCCCAGCTTGGAAAGAGAAGCCACCTTGTGGATTTGAATAACTGAACTTCCTAAAAAGGTACAGTTAAGGAAAGTAATAACGTCGCCCTTTAATAAACAGCCTCCCTTCAGTCCTTGCCATTGAACCTCATCTGCTTCTAGAGAATTATGCAAAGGTTGAATTCATTGAGGCGTCAGATCGTTCTGTTATCTCCGCATGGGTGCCTCTGATAGTAGATAGTGTAATAATAATAATAAACACCTGCAGTATTCTTTCATTCACTGTGATAGAGTGGTGTTCGTGGTGAGCAAGTCTGTCTTTGTCAGATGTGTTTTACTGAAAAGCAGCAGATTGCCATCTATCAACGGTCTCCAACGGCAACAAAAACAATCCTGCCATCTCCACGTGGTGTCTGTGTAGCCCCTGTAGTCCCGACATGCAGTCACATTTGTAAGAAAACAAACATGTGCGACAGCAGCTATGTGCGTTCATATGTATAGTCTAAGAATCTCAGCACAAAGGTGTCACAGTTCCTGATGCAGTTTGGCATAATGCTACTCTACATCGGGGACAGCTTCACAGAAGGCTGACTGGCTGAAGTGAGAACCGTGACTTTACATAGTCTGAAAACTTCATCCCCCCGCCTCTGTTTCTGTGTCTGTTAAAGTTAGTTCCGGATGTTTGGCAGCGCTTGAATCGCCTCCGCTGCAACACCATGACCGCTTACTGTAAAAAATAAATCTGGCTTTGGCTCATAAATAACTGCAATCTGTTATGTCTTATTAGCAGTTCTTTTGTGTTTTTGTCTTTTAAACACGGATGCTCTGAACTCTGACCTCTTCCAGTTGTATGCGCTGTCCCTCCAGTTTGAAGATGCGTTCCTGCAGAGCTCTCTCGCTCTCTTCTAGATGTCGATTCACATGCTCCACCTGTAAAGAAATCTGAGCTTTTACCATTTTATCTTCTTCTCTGTAGTCTACATTTATTAGAGATACAAACATAAACAATACACATTAATATACTGTATATAGTATATGTATAAAAGCACCTCTTTCTGGCGGAGACTGTCCATGTCTTGCAGAGATTGCTTGGACCTTCGCTTCTCTATCTCCAGACGGTCTGTTAGAGGGTGACATACAGGACATCAGCTGGGTTTTATGTAGAGAAAGACGTTCTCTTTGTGCGTGTGTTACCTTCTGCCTGGGCTAGCTGCAGCTTGAGCTCTGCCGTGCTGTTGGTCAGCTCCTGCTTCAGCTCAAAGATCTGCTGCTGCTGAGACTTACATCTGCGCTCCATCTCCTCCACCTAAGACACACACAACAGTTAGGCTCACATCTAACAGTACTCATACTGAAATGTTGGTCTCTGTGTGTGTGTGTGTGTGTTCCTCAGCATTGGTATAATAGTTTTAGGGAAAGTCATCCGACATAAATTCACGGTGTTCTTAACAGACTTACTTTATTCATGAGTTGGGCGTTGGTTTCTGTCAGGTTCTGGATCTCTCTGAGGAGTTTACCTTCTCTGAGTGCACCGTCCTACAGGATGGACAAACATGAGTTACATCCTGTATGTCAAGTCCATATGGGAATAGAATAACTAACAAATTAAGTGAATTAAAGATATTAAAGAATCAATTTGTGAAAAAAGTATTGAAATGTTATTCCATCCTTCCATATATTTTCAGCATTTTAACTTGCTTTTATTTCATAAAGGGATTTATCCTGATACAACTTTCATGACAATGGTGTTGTCACTGCCCTCTCACCTTTCATCCAATCACCTGCCCGTTTCCTCTTAAAGGGGACATATAATGCTATTTTTCAGGTTCATGCTTATATTTTGGATTTCTACTAGAACATCTCTACATGCTTAAATGTTTAAAGAACACTTCTGAAACACTCCGTTTTAGTCCCTGTCTCTTTAAGCCCCCCTCCTGAAAAAGCCCAACCTTCTCTGATTGGCTTGCAGGACAAATAGGGCGCACAAATGAAGTTCTCAAGCCGTGGGTGGAGATACTCTCAGGTATAGAGAACAGGATCATGATGTGAGCGGCAGTGAGAAACGCAAGGCATTGTGGTTTTTTAGGTCACCGATTGAAAGCTGCGGTGGTGACAATCGTGACGTCACAATCTACAAGAAATGTCGTGACAGCGGCGGTTGGCGTAACATTAGTTATCAATGCTGTTAGCATGCTGGCTAACCAACCTACTCTGTCGACATAATCCCTTCAAACAGCATCGTTTACATCAGAGCTGCTTCACTACACTTGTTAGATAATGTTTCATTACAGTTTCTATTTTGTCCGTTGATTTGTGTTTGTTGTCACCGTGTGCTCGTGGGTAGAAATGAATGAATGCATTTAAACAATGAGGGCCCTCCTAAAACATGGCAACCACTACCCAGAGTGCAATGTGTCGTGCCGGCGGTGCTGATTCATTATTCTAATGAGCCTGCATGTGACATAGGAAGGGAAGCCAAATCTGAATGGCTTGTTGAGTCACATGTTTTCAGATCTAGATAAGGTTGTCTTATGTCAGTGTGTGGGTTGGTAGGCACTCCAGATACACAAATGTATGTGCACAAGAACTGATCAAGAGCATTCTTCATATGTCCCCGTCTTCTTTCAGACATCTAGCTGCTGATGGGAAAAAATGTTGTACACAGGCACAACCTCTCCTCTTATTTATTTAGCTTACCAGGGCTGCACATGTTACCTACATACAGCAGCTGGCTAACTAGCTAGTTGTGAAGGCAGACATGTCTACATCTGAATTCCTATCAATTACCAAAGGTGTGCAGCAGGGATCCTGTCCTGTGAGAGACTAATCTTCTCCATGTGTGGATTTAAAACTACTACACCTACATTCAAGTGTTCTTGAATGTACTGCAACTTACACTTATCAATCTTACATCTTAAACAGAATCCATGCTAATCTCCAGATCTATACATTATCTCCACTCTGACTGGGTTTCAATATTGAGAGGGTACAGATTACAGATGTCTTGGCATCTGGCTCGATGATAAATCAAAACCATGATAGAAGCTTGGCTTGTTGTAAAGAAGAAGAGGAAGATTGTTTTCCTCTGGATTCTGGGTTGTTGCCATCTTTAATTTAGCATATTTTTGACTTTAGGTTCAAATCAAAGAAATATTTTTCATAAATATCAAAAGGAACCAACACAAATATCTTGCCGTCCTAGAATCTCACTCGTACATCTTTATATTTTTCCTAAACAGATCAGACACATCACATGCTACATCACATGACAGATGTTTCCCTTTGCTGTGACAACATTTGAATAAATTGAGACAACTATTAAGGAGAAATATATCTGGTAAATAACAGCTGGAGTTATGATGTAAGGGCTGATGTAATGATTGGCCATTTTGAGATACCCATCATCAAAAGATCAACAGGCTTGTCTCAATATGTCTCTATATCAGTTACTATATGTTCCTTACTAAATGCAGTAGCACAAGTGAAAGCTCTCAGGAGCTAGCTATCGGCAGAACCGCAGATGGAAAACGTGTTTAAATCTTGTTTCCCGTACAAATCTCATTTGAGGTGAAACAGAGTGTTGTCTCTCCTCCCATCTGTGCGTACCTCTTGCTCTTTCTTCCTCTCTCTGCTCTGTCGTTCCCTCTGTTCTTCTTTCTCAGCCTTCACTCGTGTCAGCAGCTCTCCCATGTTGTGGTTTTTCTGCTTGGAGAGGGCGAGGGCAGCCTCCGTCATCTGTAGTCTGCACAACATCACATTGAGCAGCACATTGATGATTTGAAGATGAGAAGACATACTCTGCACTCGGGATAACATGGACTTCTGCATGCATGTGGGCCCCTACAGTAGGCCGGACATTTGTGCCGCATTATTGTATTTTCAGTGTACTACAACCTCACCAACAACAGGGTCCTTATTCATTTATAACCTGCATCAGAAACGTGACATCATGTCCTTTTTTGGAGGCAAGTGCTTGAACATGACATTGAATGGAAACAGATTGCCTTTAGACTTTGCGCTGATAATAGACGTCCCAGAATCCCGTCTGTTTCTGGAGAAGCGTCACTCAGCTGTCAGTCTGGTGATTTTATCAACAAGGGAAACAAGAGCGAATGTGCAGCAATCGAGGGATGTGCTTCAAGTCTAATTCGCTCTTCAACCAGTAGATGTGTTTCAATCGGTATTAAAAATATATAAACATTGAATGTGTTTAGTGGAGGACAGTTGTTAAGAACACACTCCTATTCATTTATCTATAAATGTAGATTCTTACAGTATCTGTTGTCAGCAGCTGTTTTATATTGTATGAACTTCTCCTTCAGTTCATTAAGTCCCTGCAGCAGGACACATATACTGATAAATCTGCAGCACTCTGATAAAATTATTGATATGAATGTTATTGTATCGGGTCTGCACGGAACAACGACATTCTGCATTGGCTCTGATCCTTATAGTCGAGTCAAGTTGGGTCTGACTGTCTCTTTTTTATTTATTTTATTTATGTACATCGGATCCAGTCAAACATTTCAGATCCATAACTATTATTAAGAATGACAGCACACAATCACTCTTCATCTAGTCATCTATAATTGCTATGTTCAAATATACAGTATTAAGGACCACTGGAAGTCATTTAATCAGCACTCCTAGAATTAAGTTAAAAATGAAGTTCCGATTAAATAAAAACTCAGTCAAGATATCGGACATGAAATGTTGACGGATTTATAGAAAAGTAAGAAACAATGTTTAGCTGGATATCTTTGGCACAGTACCTGGGGGGTGTATATACTGTACTGACCTTTTCCATAGCAGAAGGAGCTCATTACATCATATGTGTTGAGGTGAATGAATACAAGCTTCAGGCGGGGGTCATCTATTTAGCCGAGAACCTTCAGTAACTAATAATAGCTGCCTGATTAAATATTTCAGGAGGGCTGAGTCAGTGGAGGAGTACATACTGGAGTTCTTCCTGGAGTGCTTCATACAACCTTAAACTTGACTGAAAAATATGTAATTAAATGAAGCATCCTCTAATACACACAACAGACTGTGCTGTTCTTCATATTGGGAATATTGAATAAAGGAAAATGAAATGCTTACTTAGCGGTGAGTGAGTTGACAGCTGACTTCCTCTCATTCAGAGCTTCCTGGAGTTGACCGATCTGAATGGAGGTGGACCTAATCAGACGGAAAAGAGGCGACGAGGTCATGGCTACAAAATGTGATTATCTGAGGGAGATGCAGAGTGATTGTTATGTGCATTAACATAGTAGATGTAGTGCCTCAGTAAGTTCTGCATCTCCCTGGGTTTATTTCCGTTCCACTGCACATATAAAGGGTTAAAGACTGATGTGGAGGTTGTGCCTCTCTTGGTTATGGCCAATGGCTGAACACAGTCACACTTCCACTCACCCGTTGGAGCGACCCATCTCCTCCCTCTGCCTGTCTATGGTTTCCATCAGGCTTAGGAACTAAAAGAGAGGAGGAACAACCACAGTCACCATCACAAACTTTATCCCAAATCGGTAGTACTTAAAGCTGGAGTGCAGAAGTTTCATCCATGGCGATGGAGCAGCAGCTCGGAGTCTGACCGGCTGTGCCTCGGAGATAAAGCGGGTTGTCGGTTCGATCCTCAGCTCCTCTGGTCGACATGTTGCTCCCGAAGGCTGTGCCATAGCTTCATGAATGCGCGTGAATATGAATTTGTTTCAGGTCCTGATGGGCACGATGGGCGGCGTCGGGCTTAATCAGCATCGTGTGAGCTTGTTTGGCAATGGATTGAATGTAACAGACGTTCATATATGGAAAAGTCCATATTAACAATAACACTTATTCTTGTGTTTTAAAGAAGTCCCAAATGCCGTTTGAGTATTAAACACAGCACCTGTAGGATTTAAATGCAGCTGCAAAAAAGGTTTGCTGTGTCCTCATTGGAGCCTGGTGACTGCACTTTACGTCAATTCCTGCCAGTTAAGATGAATTACGCTGTCATTTCTTTCAGACATGGTCACTATTGGAAGCCATTCTCATTGAACAGATTTGTCTTTGCTGTCAGCAACACACTGATGTTTAGCCGCTATAATGTTTACCATGTTCCCCATCACAGTTTAGCATCTTAGCATGCTAACATTATGTAATCTAATCGTCTAATGATCTAATCATCGTTAGATAACTACCACAACAACAGCGAGCACAGCTGAGGCTGATGGAAATGTCTCTAGTTTTGCAGGAGTTTGATAGAGGAAAGGTCATGGGATCATCAAAGTCAGTAGTTCATCATGTGGTGACCATGAACGTGTGTGCCAATCCATCAATTAGATGCAAGGATATTATACAAGCGAAAACATCCGGGATCCTCAAAGTAGTTAGCATCCATCTTCTTGGTACCGTGAACATCTGTACCAAATGTATGGCAATCCCTCCCTCTTATTGTTGAGATATTTCACTTCAAATCTGAAATGTCATCCACGTGCTGGTGCATGAAGAAATGGGAGGGGATCATCCTGTGAGGACCATGACTGTCTGAACTCATTTTGGCCATCCATCTAATCGCTGCTGAGATATTTTCATCTGGACAAAAGAGGTGGCCGGACCATCAGACCTAAAACCCTCTGTATCTATCTGATGCTCATGGGGATAATGGATCTTCTTGTGATTCATTTAAAGTCTTCAAACAGCCTTCATCCTCCGGTGTTCTTGTTCTCACTCAGAATTATGTCATTCCTCAGTGTGAGAGTTACCTGCCGACCCTTCCCCTCCTTCAGTGTCTGAATCTCCTTGCTGAGGACCTGGGTCCTGCTGCGGCTCTCTCTCATGGTGGACTGTCTGTCTGAGTTGTGCCCTGTGGTCTGCTCTGAAAGGGTGAAGAGAGAGAAAGATGAGCGGAGGACGGCACGCATGATAACACATTATCATTGGGTGCATCATTAAAGTCAGTCCACATCAGAATAGTGTTAATACTTTCCCAGAAATGAGAGTAAGGATTATTCAAATTGAAGCTACAGTGTAACATCAACAGTCAGAATCAGAATCAGAAACCGTTTATTGCCAATGTATGTTGCACATACAAGGAATTAGTCATGGCGGGTGGTTCATAACATTAAACCATCAACAACAATCAACACAGTGCAAGAAATAAAAACATATAACATTTACAAAAGAATATAAAATAAAGTGCACAACAAACAGATACTATAAACAAGTATGATGAAGTGTATTGTCAAAAGTGTTGAGTGTGTTTAAATAAAGAAGCAGGGGAGTGACCGGTAAGAAATTGTCCTGAGGATGACAGAGTCAGTGGGGGTCCCGGGCTCTGTTCATGAGCCCGACTGCCGACGGGAAGAAACTGTTCGGATACTAATTGAGGTATTATTTATATTTCTAATGCAAAATAGAAAAAAAATACAGTAACCTTATCCATGTATACTTATCCATGTACTTACTCACACTTACACACACACACACACACAGCTTACCAAGAGCTTTGAGTGTGTCACTAGGTATGTTGTTCCCTGCCATCTCCAGCTGCATTATGCTCCTGTTCTTCTGCAGAGCCTCCAGCAAAGTCCTGCCACCCAAGAGACCAATGTTGTTCCACCTCAGATCTGTAAACACAGCCAGCAAGGAAGGCGACAGTGGGCCATCAGTCAGTGAGCCCACACACACCAGAACACAGCAACCCTTCTAAGTCGTGGATTAGATTGATCATTCTACGTGTGTTTTCTGGATCAGTACGGACTACGAGCATGGTTTCTCTGTATGCCCCTGGTTGCTGTGGATCATGTGATCAGTCAAGCCCCCCTCTCAACCCCGTGTGAGTAAGTAAGGAATACAAGTAAGTTTACTTTTTTGTAGTGGTGTAACATACATTACATGAACTGTTATTTATTTATCTGATTTATCTTTATCACAGATAAACCCTTTTTCTCATTATATGCAAATAACCACTAGAACAAAGTAAAAGGATACGATCTAGAGTTGTTGCTGGATTACACTGACTTCAGAGCTGTTGAAGTGATTTTTGGTACTGTGGTGAAAACAATAGTGTGGAACCTTGAAGACCAGCTGCTGTAACAAAACAGAGCAACAACAGAAAGGATCTGTATCGGCCGATATGGCTCATTGACGATTAGCAATCAGTAGCAACAGCAAAAACAAAAGGTGATCGGGGCATCTCTTTATGCTATATTTGCCCCATTTCTTCTTTTATTGCTGATCCGATTGATGACTCAAACCCATGATACTTTTTTGAATAAAAGATCATCTGCAAGATCTTAACTACAGGCAACTAATTATCTGTTTGATAACATGCAGAAACAATCTGTGATTATGCTCAGCACAATCATACGTACTAGTAATATTTGACAGTAACATATGTGATCTCCCAGCAGAGGGCCTGTCCGACCACTGACACCTCCGCTGAAAAGATGTTCTGACAAAACAAACAAAAG
Organism: Anarhichas minor; assembly: GCF_050575085.1. NCBI lineage: Eukaryota > Metazoa > Chordata > Actinopteri > Perciformes > Anarhichadidae > Anarhichas > Anarhichas minor. Next base: position 2,341,274 of record NW_027466463.1, on the reverse strand, counting down.
AAAAACTTCAAGTAGGAACTTTGTGTCACTTAGTGTCCAATAGATACGTATACACTTAAACAATTGGCTTACAAAGTGAAGGGGGTCATATTTAGTTTGACAGAGTCTCACCCAGCGCTTGAACAGCGGTGTTGCGTTTAAGTGCCAGAGCGAGCTCGGCTGCTCCGTGGTGGTTGATCTGATTGTTGCGCAGGTCCAGCTGTGTCAGCACGCCGTTAGACGCCAAGCCCTCACAAAAGAGCGAGAAGGCTTCGTCCCACACCCCCAAAGCGTTCCACTCCAACACCAGCCTGCAAACGGCGTGTGCAAGTTTAAAGCATTATGTGCTCACGGGGACACTATTCTCTGTCGCAGCATGGTTCAAATTTAGATTCAACTTTACATCCCGATCGAAAATCCTTTCTAGGAAGATAAAGGAGGGATTTGTGTTGATTCTAAAAGTATGTAGTAGCAGTCAACTTTGATGAATGCTTCATTAAGCATATTAAAAGCATGTATTACTTGAACAATGACAAGACATGGTTGTATAGCCATGGTAACACCACTCATGGCAGCTCAAATTAGGATTGGTGATACAACATGAACAAGCAGAACTGACATTCTTGAGTTCCTGAGCATAATTAATGATGGCTGGATTGTATATTTTATGAAAAGACATGGTGTCTTTGCATGGTTCTGTATTTGAAGCACATGGCCAACTGCTGACCGATGCCTTTTGCACTTTTTAAACAGATAACTCCACCTAAAGTGCCTTAAGATCATGTCTTAAATGTGATTGGCTGAAGTAGATTCACTGCAAATAGTAATAATAACATTTATTATCATTATTATCAAAACATCTTGCTCTGAGGTACCTATCTTGCAAAAAAACATATTAGTAAACTTTTTCCAAATAAATATTTATGATTTCAAAAGTAACATTGAAAAGTTATCTGTAATTTTCACTTTATTTGTTCATATTATTCCATTGCACACTGATATACAGCAGCCCTAAGCTGACATTATGACCACATTTTAATCCTTCATAATGCATGTCTGGTGTCCCACATGAAGAGCGTTGTTCTCACCTGCGTAGAGTCTTGTTACGCGCCAACAGCTTTCCCAACACCTCAGCCCCCGTCGATCTCAGGTTATTCCCCTGTAAACAATACGCTTGCATCAACCGACTATCAACATGTCTCATGAAATAAAATCCATTTGGGTGTTAGAGTGTGGACGGTCTAGTTTGGCGGGTGTTACCTTTAGATCCAGGACTTTCACAGTCGTGTTGCCAAACAGTCCACTCAGAAGTACTTTGGCACCTGAGAGTCACACAAGCATCAAAGCAAACACTGCTCAACATGATGTCATCAGAGTCAAACCAACAATGATCACTCCTCTCTGTCATAGAGCTCCATTCTCCGAAAACTATAGCAAACACATCAATGAGCCACACTGTTGCACTGGGAGACACTGGTGTTTATTATGACCCGTCCTGCTGCCACAAATACTCAGTAGAGCACAGAATATGGATGAATCCGCCACAGAAAATAGTCCCCAACAAAAGGAGTATTGCCTCCTGGTTGAGAAATGTTTGTTAAAAACTACAGTGTCCAGCTAGTTTAGAAATATAACTGAGACGTTTTTTAAAAACTATATATTTGCAATATACTTTTTAAGATTTACATCTTCAGTAGGAGCCAATGGACTATTATTTTTCAATCAATTAAATGGGCATTCCACTGCATTACATCCATATGGAAGATCAAAAGATGCATCAAGCATATATTTGCATGCTAATTGACGACTGCTGTTATACTGAGCAACTTACAATGCAATGCACTAGGCTATATGTAGGCTGTTTGTCGATCTCGAGGCTTACATACCTTCCTCGCTGAGCATGCAGTCACTGAGCAACACCTCCGTGAAGACGCTATCCTTTTGGAAGGCCCTGGCCAGCACAGAGCAGGTATCTGCAGACAGGCTCTGTCCGCTTAGGTCCAGTCTGGAGCCCTGAGCAGCCCTGCTCTCCTGGAGCTGAGCCACAACACTCTCCTGAGGCTCCACACCGCCCTCCTTACACAGACGCAGGTACGTCCGCCTGAAATCCTCCATCGTGAGTCACCAGTCTCCCCTTATCATCTGAGACGGACAGCACCGTCTTTCTTTCCTCTGTGACTTGTCCCGTTGACTGGAGAAGAAAAGATTCAATTTGCAGATGAAAATGATTTATTGATGGACAGAAAATGTACTATTCTGATTATATTTATTAATCCTTCCAGTCGCTTTTTTTAATGCACAGAAAGCCAAACATTCCCTTGTAGCTTTAGAATTGTGAGGATTTGGGGCTTTTTGATTTTTTTACTCTTGTTGTCGTAAACTGAATATCTTTGGGCTTCGGACTGTTGGTTGGATGTAACAAGACATTTGATGACATCACCCTGGGCTCCAGGAAACCATGATGCCCATGTCTCACCATCTTATGTCATTTTATGGGTTAAAGGTTGATAGATGAATTCTGAAAATCAATAATAAGAAATGAATTGGTAGTCACTAACAGTGTTTACTACAATAGTGGTTCTTGCAGAACTGCAAATATTTTTTCAGGAGACTGATGATACCATTCTAATGGGTCTGTCTGTCCTGCATCAAGTACATTAAAGCTGCACTTCAAAGGGGGCTCTATGTGCTGGACTTGTGTTTCAACCTCACACAGAGATCTCTGAGCAGCTCATCTCCATCAGTAAGTAAGTGGAGGTGGATGAAAGAGGACTGCAGAAGGACCGAGGTCAAAGGGCAGTAATCAGCTACCTTTGTGAGGCCAGATTGCATGAAACGCTTGTGTGAGGCAGAGTCAGTGCTTAGTTACTGGGTTCACTAGCAACAGGACAGTTTGTGATTAAGATCACAATGCATGGAGGCTTGATCTTGTAAAGACTTGTTCGGCACTGACTGTATCCCGAGTCACGGTGACGGGTTAGAATTTAGAGATGTCCAACCCTCATTCACTAGCACCAGTTGGCTGCTAGTATCAAAATATCTGGCAAATTATAAAAATCTAAACTTGCTGCTGCAAGTGAATGGAGCTGACCTTGCAAGTTCTCCACTATGACAAACTCCATAAAGCAAACTGCAGCAGTGTAGACTGCATCATGAGTTCGACAGAAACACAGACCGCGTAACATACAAATTAAAATCTACCAAACACTACTAGAACCACCTCTTCAATTCGGCAACATCTAAACTAAAAACCAGAACATATCATGAGAAATACTAACTTTAAGAGCGGAGTTGTCTGTTACGTTCGCTAGTTGGCTCGGAAGAAAGTCGTATGACAAAAGCAACGAAATCCAATAAAATAAATGCTACTTGGTGGAATCATATGTGAGCCGAATCAAAACGTAGCTTCTATTCGTTTAGAAATGGTTTTGTTATTTATGTTCATGATATGTATCTTGACGATAAGCTATACTACATTTGTATTTGCCAGATTTTGAATGGGAGTGTTGCGTAACGTTATCGTTAGTGTCTCCATGCGAGTCAAAGTCTCGAGCAAGGCTATCAAAGGTTAACCAACGTGTACATCACGGGAGTTTTCCTGACATAATAATAATAAAAATACCTTTAGATAAAAAAGCCAAACCTCAGCGACTACAGTATCTTCTTGGCAGTTATTGTTGTTGTAGACAGCACAGCTGACATGCAGAGGAAGCCCAGCGACAAAGTAACTAGGAAGTAAGTCAGCGCAAAGCATCCTGGTCAGTGTAGTTCCGAAAACGCGAACAATCTTTAGACATCTACCCTCTACTACAACAGTACTTAATCAACCTTGAACAGTCAAAAAGTCTCCGGTTTACATACGATTATTTAATATCATATCATATCATATAACATTAACATTGTGTTATTTTGGCTTGCAGCTGAAATACAAAATAGTTATTAACTCATTGAACCAGCAGACGGCGAAACGGTTCGCCTAGCCGCAGTCGGTGAAGTAGTAGAAGAAGAAGAGGGAAGGACATTGAATTTAGCCGAAGAAGAATTAAACAAGCATGGCAGGGAACATACACAACACTGCGGCTCCGATAGCTAGTTCTCTATCTAAACTACAGTCGTTAAATGGATTGTTTGCGATATATAAGAAACAAGGGCCGACATCTGCAGACGTGTTGAACACACTCAAAGAAGTTCTACTCAAGGGTAATTCGACCGGGGTCGGAATCAGGGAATATGTCTAACGTCATTTGTTGAAGCTAACAGTGAATTGTTTTTGTGTCACTAACTCTTTTCAGAAGCTGGCGTGAAAAACCCAAACCCGCGAAAGAGGAAGAAGCAGAGCCTGAAGATGGGTCACGGAGGGACGCTGGACAGTGCTGCCAGTGGGGTGCTGGGTAAGCGGCTGCTCCCATTAACGTTACATCCGGGTGGTGGTCCGCGGGAGACTTTCGTCAGTTCTGCCTTGGCTGGGTCGTAGCGGAGCAGTGGGGAAAAGGCTACTGGTGATGTACCCATGCAGCTTATGTCTTTAAGGCAGGGGTCTCAAACTCATGTCCACTCTGGGCCACATCAGCATCATGTTTCCCTCAAAGGGCCAGTTGTAAATGTAAGACGGTGTAAATGTAACTACTCCTAACATATTGGTAAATAACTCTCTGCATTTGATTATTGTTTATTCAAGTGTTAAAATATTGTACATGCAGTTATATAAATGTAAAATATATTTAAGCACATTTCTGTTATAACTTAAATCCTTTTAATTTAGGGTTAATAAACCCGCATTACTCTATCAAAGATCAAACTATTAAAGAAAATATCAAACACAAATATCAAACAAGTTATTACAATAACTTTGTTCAAAGCATAAAATCCTTTCAAGGGTGCGTTTGCACAATCCCACGTGAAGTATTTCTTTTTTTTCCACACTTTATTTTTTCGGCTTTTCACCACAGACAGACAAACACATACACAAAACATCAATTAAAAAAAAGGATCTGGATTGCTCTGTCTCTTCAAAAACATGATAACTCCTGTGAAATATTCAGGTTGTGTTATCGTTGACATGTAAACATCGTCCATTTCTCCCACTTCTCATGACATCGCTCCACTTGAGCTCTTATTCTATGAGTTAATAGTTCCATATCATACATTTCAGTCACAATTTTCAGCCATCCATCTTGTGATGGTGGTTCTGCCTTGTGCCATCTCTTCCTGATAGCCTTCTTACAAGCTGCTAGCAAGATCTTCAGTAGATACCTGTCTTCTCTTAACACAGTGTCTGCTGTCATATTACCTGAGTAGAGAAACATACATGACTTTGGTATATCATAGCCCAGAATTTGGACTATAACCATATGGACATTTCCCCAAAACTGTACAATTTCCGGACATAGCCAAAATACATGAGAGTAGTTTACGTTTACTGCCCCACATTTCCTCCAACATGGTTGGACATACACGTGAAGTATTTCATGTGTTGTAAAGCCACGTTTAAAGTCTTCAATGTACTCACAATACATTTATATGTCAAGTGTACAGTAACCAGCCAAAGGGCTGCTTCTGTGACTGTTTAGGTATCTCATAATTATGACTTTCTATCTCATAATTATGACTTTCTATCTCAGAATTATGACTTTCTATCTCATAATTTCGACTTTCTATCTCAGAATTATGACTTTCTATCTCAGAATTATGACTTTCTATCTCAGAATTATGACTTTCTATCTCAGAATTATGACTTTCTATCTCAGAATTATGACTTTCTATCTCAGAATTATGACTTTGTCTCAGAATTATGACTTTCTATCTCAGAATTATGACTTTCTATCTCATAATTATGACTTTCTATCTCAGAATTATGACTTTCTATCTCAGAATTATGACTTTCTATCTCAGAATTATGACTTTCTATCTCAGAATTATGACTTTGTCTCAGAATTATGACTTTCTATCTCAGAATTTCGACTTTCTATCTCAGAATTTCGACTTTCTATCTCAGAATTTCGACTTTCTATCTCAGAATTTCGACTTTCTATCTCAGAATTATGACTTTCTGTCTCAGAATTATGACTTTCTGTCTCAGAATTATGACTTTCTGTCTCAGAATTATGACTTTCTGTCTCAGAATTATGACTTTCTGTCTCAGAATTATGACTTTCTGTCTCAGAATTTCGACTTTCTATCTCAGAATTTCGACTTTCTATCTCAGAATTTCGACTTTCTATCTCAGAATTTCGACTTTCTATCTCAGAATTTCGACTTTCTATCTCAGAATTTCGACTTTCTATCTCAGAATTTCGACTTTCTATCTCAGAATTTCGACTTTCTATCTCAGAATTTCGACTTTCTATCTCAGAATTATGACTTTCTATCTCAGAATTATGACTTTCTATCTCAGAATTATGACTTTCTATCTCAGAATTATGACTTTCTATCTCAGAATTATGACTTTCTGTCTCAGAATTATGACTTTGTCTCAGAATTATGACTTTCTATCTCAGAATTATGACTTTCTATCTCAGAATTTTGACTTTCTATCTCATAATTATGACTTTCTATCTCAGAATTATGACTTTCTATCTCAGAATTATGACTTTCTATCTCAGAATTATGACTTTCTATCTCAGAATTATGACTTTGTCTCAGAATTTCGACTTTCTATCTCAGAATTTCGACTTTCTATCTCATAATTATGACTTTCTATCTCAGAATTGACTTTCTATCTCAGAATTATGACTTTGTCTCAGAATTATGACTTTCTATCTCAGAATTTCGACTTTCTATCTCAGAATTTCGACTTTCTATCTCAGAATTTCGACTTTCTATCTCAGAATTTCGACTTTCTATCTCAGAATTTTGACTTTCTATCTCAGAATTATGACTTTCTATCTCAGAATTATGACTTTCTGTCTCAGAATTATGACTTTCTGTCTCAGAATTATGACTTTCTGTCTCAGAATTATGACTTTCTGTCTCAGAATTATGACTTTCTGTCTCAGAATTATGACTTTCTGTCTCAGAATTTCGACTTTCTATCTCAGAATTTTGACTTTCTATCTCAGAATTATGACTTTCTGTCTCAGAATTATGACTTTCTATCTCAGAATTATGACTTTCTATCTCAGAATTATGACTTTCTATCTCAGAATTATGACTTTCTATCTCAGAATTATGACTTTCTATCTCAGAATTTCGACTTTCTATCTCAGAATTATGACTTTCTATCTCAGAATTATGACTTTCTGTCTCATAACTTCGACTTTCTATCAGAATTTCGACTTTCTATCTCAGAATTTCGACTTTCTATCTCAGAATTATGACTTTCTATCTCATAACTTCGACTTTCTATCTCATAACTTCGACTTTCTATCTCAGAATTTCGACTATGGGGATATTTTTATTATCAAGTCTAACTTTTAAATTTTTAATTTTTTTAATTTTAAAAATATATATATATATTTTTGCTGGCAGATTCGCGGGCCACATACAATGACGTGGCGGGCCGGATTTGGCCCGTGGGCCTAGAGTTTGAGGCCCCTGCTTTAAGGCCTTAGGTTTGGTTATTACATTGGTAAGGATGGAGCTTAAAGGACTGTAGATTCTGTCATCTGAAAGTTGTCTCTATGCATCAAGTTTTGGCTTTCTTTCTGTTTTGTCTCCCTACTTGAAGGTCTAAATACAGTATGAAAGAATTCTCCAAACAGCCACTAATACAGCTGGTGGAGAAACACTATATGTCTATTTGAATTAATCTATTTGAATTGCTCTGCCAATAAACGGTCACACTTAAAAAACACAGTGACTAAAGAATGTCAGGATCATCCCCAAATAGATTGCTCTTTAGATCTGCAACCATTAGTCAATCACTCGTTTAGTCAATTGGCAGAAAAATATTGGGCAATGAGTTTGATATTCTAATAGTTTACAAGCGAAAATGGCAAAAAATGGACTGATTCCAAGTTCTCAAATAAGAATATTTGCTTGTTTAGTCTTCTATGATGGTCAACTAGATACCTTTAGGTTTTGGACGTTTGGTTCGTCAGAATGAAACATTTAAAGACCTTTGACACCTTGGACTCTGCAGGGCTCAACCCTATTAATGAAACCTTTACCAACGCACATGCAGCGTTGTCTGGTTCTGGCTGTAAGAGAAATCTAAAAATATCACTAATGTAACAAATATTGAAACTGTTTTTATTTCAGGGTGCACGTTTGGCTGCTTGTTGTCCCTATTTTTTTATATGTTAAGTTTCCACTGATGGCAAGCAAAGGCCAATAATTGGCTGCCAATTTCTCATACGGTTGCCATTGGCCACCTAGCAGCCCTCTCTGTGGAGTCCTGCTCTGTGGAGTCCTGCTCTGTGGAGTCCTGCTCTGTGGAGTCCTGCTCTGTGGAGTCCTGCTCAGTGGAGTCCTGCTCAGTGGAGCCCTGTTCCGGGGAGCCCTGCTCTGGGGACTTGTGATGGACATTTTCACTGTAGGCTGACATGCTTACTGATAAAACATGAATCTGTAGATTAACCAATAATGAAAATAAGAATTATTAGTTGCAGCCCAGCCCCAAACATCCTCAGTGTGTTGTTGGGTGTAATGGACATTGCCACCTCTAGGGGGTGCTAGCAGCGCTTCGCTAACACTGCCTCCATTTCTTTCAGTTGTTGGTGTTGGGAATGGCACAAAGATGCTCAGCACAATGTTGGCTGGTTCGAAGGTGAGTTTATTTGCACTTATGTAAACAGTGAAAGCCAGTTGATCTATGCAACAAGGCTAAAGAGCTTTACTAACAACACTGAAAGTGTTCTTCTTAAACACAATGCGTTTCCCATCATGATGATTCTGTTCATTATATTACCATAGAAAACAATACGACTTGTGCATCTGAAGATTCATTAGGAACTATATCACAGTAGGATTTGGTGAGCAGCTACAACGTAATGCATGCTATGTTACTATGTGAAATCTAATTTCATTTTTCAATTTGAAACGAGTAAAACTCACCAAAAAGACTTAAGCCAGTAAAAACCTGAAGAAAGCTCAGGGAGAGCAACAGGAGGGATCCCTCTCCCAGGATGCACAGCAGTACATGTCATGTGTACAGAATGATATGAAACAACGTATTCTATCCATACGACAGAAATTATGCACACGATGAGAGAATAGCAGTGGTAGCACTAATAACAGCAAAACAACAGAACAATGATCACTCCTACTAATAACAGCAGCAGTGGATATAATAGAATGATAATGATTATAGAAGCAGTAATGGAACTAATAATGTGTCTAATAATTCTGGTAAACGTAGCACTGGTTCCAGGTAGGACCACGATCCATGGTAACCTGCAAATATGACAGCTTATTAAAATCCCTAACAATCTTTTTTTGTCCAATCGGTAGTCAAACTTTCTAAACACAATCACCACAACTTTCTGTTGATCACTTTTATTTTGCCGTTAAAGCATTTACTGCAGCAATACTGTCACTATTGTTTCCTGCTGTTCTTTCTATAAAGTGAGAAGCTTTGCACACATTCAACACTCACGCAAGTCATGTAGAGTGGATTAGAGTAAAGGTAAAGTGAATAATAGAAAGCAGTGGACTTCATATTGTCTGTGCAGGTAGAAGTGATGCCTGACTATATGATTCTCTTGTGACATATAGAACGTATACAGTCATATACAGATAAGATGTGCTAGTGTTAATATCAACTCACCGTTTGATGTATTATTTTTAAAATTAGATTTGATATTTAATGAACAAAATGTGGGTTTGAGGAGAGCATTAACAATTTGGCTAATTGTGTGATGCTGTGTTAAGACTTAGGTATCTTAATAACACTGATAAGCATAGCAACAGTAAACATCTAAGATAAATACAATACTGATGAGGGATAGATATCGTAAGCTAGGAATACTTCAGTGTTATATTGACTTTAGAAATGACATCCAAGTGAATTCATCTTACTGTCATAGAAATACAACACGTGGCCTACACGTTAACCGGGGCCTTCTGATTTTGTTTATTATTATCATCAAGTTTCGGGTTGTCTGTACGTACTTCTGGTCCATTCTCGTAAAGGCAATATCTCAGGAACGTCCTGAGGGACTCAAGAATTCATATGCTAATTATGACAAAATTATGACATTTTGGGAGGACGCGGATGTTAACTGCTGCTTGGCTGGTCGGCGGACAACCACCAGGCGGTAATTCTAGTTTTTTAATGTTCCAGTATTTTTAGGGCTTTTTTCAGGTGCAAAATGCTGTTCACTGTAGAAGCATTAAAGTAGTTGAAAGTTATTTAATGGTGCCCTGGACGTCCTCACTTCATCGAGTTGTTCTGAATGTCCTGAAGGGTTTTCTTTGATCCCAAGACGAGTATGGGCTCAGTTAGTATCTTCTGTATTTGGGTTTATTACATTACATTACAGTCATTTAGCAGACGCTTTTATCCAAAGCGACTTACAATTCAGATTCTATCATATTTCTACACCGTAGGCACAGCTACGGGAGCAATTTTGGGGTTAAGTGTCTTGCTCAAGGACACATCGACATGCGACTAGTGGAGCCGGAGCCGGGGATCAAACCGCCGACCCTCTGATTGAAGGACGGCCCTGCGTCACTTGTGCCTCACTTGTGCCTCACTTAGCCACAGTCGCCCCACAGTTTATCTCACTGAGGACGGTGCATACGTGGACCAAATGACAGACACATAGTTTTAATATTATGGTGTTTCAAAATGAGCAGTGTGAATATTTCCACAGATCCATATCAGTGGTCAGTAATGCACAGAGACTACAAAGTGATGGTACCGTTTGTTTTTCAGAAATACGTTGCGGTGGGGGAACTGGGGAAAGCAACAGATAACCTCGATGCCACTGGCAGTGTGGTTCTGGAGAAAGACTTTGGTAAACATGGAAGTTACACTTGGTCCCGTTCAGCGGTCTCATGTATGTGAGCGTGCCTCTCTTTCTGCACTTTGGTTTGCTTCTGTTTTACGGGATGACGTTTCTGTGATTTCTGCCCACAGAACACATCACCAGGCTGGACATCGAGGACAAACTGAAAGCTTTCACTGGTGACATCATGCAAGTTCCTCCACTGTAAGTACAAAGGAAATGATGTCATCACAGCAACACGTGTGAGAAAATAAACTGTAGATCTGATTGTTTGACAGCCGCGAAATGTACTGTGCAGATTCATGCTCCTCAGAGGATGAAGCCATGGAGGACCCTGCATCCATGGCTTTCTGTAATCACAGGAGGAAACTCACCTTGAAGCAAATATGATAAAAGCCGTGTGTGTGTGTGTGTGTGTGTGTGTGTGTGTGTGTGTGTGTGTGTGTGTGTGTGTGTGTGTGTGTGTGTGTGTGTGTGTGTGTGTGTGTGTGTGTGTGTGTGTGTGTGTGTGTGTGTGTGTGTGTGTGTGTGTGTGTGTGTGTGTGTGTGTGTGTTTTTACAGGGCCTTAATTTCATGTGTTAATTATCTCCGCCTGGTGGAGATAATGTGTCCGGTCGTGTGTATATCTGTCTGTCTGTCCACAGCTGATCTCGCATACTACTGGACGCATCAGCCTAATATTTTTTTGTGCTCATATATGACATTTATATGTATGCTCTAGGACCTATTATTAAATTTTCTTCAGTGTTTTATACCGCCATTGATTGCTGACTCCTCACTCTTAACCGTCCGGTAGGAGCGGCACGTGATCAACAACTGCTTCAGCAACAAAAGGCATTTCTGACAGTCAGCTGGGCTAAAATCTAGCCATACCTAGCCGGGTGTTTGGTTAGTTTGGTCTCATTCTGAATCGCAGCAACTGCAGACAATGGTGATGTGTATTGATGTTTCCAAAAGCATTTATTCATGTTCAACCGTCAGCCTTATTTTGAACATAAATTCACTTCCCTCTCCTTCACAACCAAAACATAAATGAGCTCTTACGAGCACAAACATTCATGAAATGATATTCGACTGCACTATATGGACATTAATCAATCACATATATATCTTTCTCAAAAAGCACATGTAAAGGCTGAAATCTGGCATTAGCATCACATTGCAGCGTAGCAATTTAGCCACTTCCTTTAAGCCGACATTAGCATCCTGATAGAACAGTAATACAGTCGACCACTGTTTTACAGGTTAATTAGATAATTAGATAGAATGTCACTAAACATGGTCACCATGTTCCCGTTTTAACTAGGTGCTTAACCGGGTTCAGCGCTTCTGGTTTTGCCAGAAGGGTTTCAAAATAAAAGACCTGCAACATTAAAAAAGCCACTTACAAAATAAAAGCATGCAGGAAGGGTAACTAGCAAACTAAAGGTGTGTAGGAAATATTGACCTTATTACGGGACATTATAAGAGTCAGGTTAACCTAATAGAAATGTCTTTTTAACTCCCTCTAGTCTAGATGAGTCATCAGTATGCTGCTGTTTTTCTACTGTGGTGCAGTGAACCTTGCAGACTCTAGAGGTCCCGAGCAGGGCTTTAGACCACGGTCTCTAAACCTTCTGTAACTGAAGACCCACTTCTGATTGTACTAAAGATTACAGAGGACCACCTTCCCAAATAAATGAGAAGAAAAACACAACATGAAGATGACAATCTGTGCTGTAATATGTGTTATTCCTCCATCAGCTGTAGTGACCAAAACACATTCTCTGCTGACCCTCAGCCATCACTGCCCGACGTTATGAATCCACATTTAATGTATTCAGCCTCATAGTTCTGCTTTGGAGCTTGTCTCCTGCATCACTTTTTCATTTCAATAACCGATCCATTTAGTTTCACTGCATCTGAAGGAACGTTAGCTAGCACGTTAGCTAGCACGTTAGCTAGCTCACGGTGGAGAAACGCACTAGCTGATGACATGTGGTGATCGGTGTGTTGATGTTCTAACAGAACTGGTCATTAAAATGATGCTTTGTTGGAATTACTATGTCTTTTATTGATGTGAATTATTGAGCACATTCCAATATGATAAGAACAAGCTTTGTAAATTACCAAAAACATATTTTTATTTGTATTGAACCCCCACTAGATGGTGCTCTGAGGCTCAGTGGTTGAGAATAGCTGCTTTAGAGCGACATTGTTCAACTGTCACTTCCCTTGTAAAGAAGCTTTCCTGCCGGTGGCCATTGCACTTCATGAAGGCAAACAGCCCGAGGTTGCAACATTTCACACAGAGGGAAAGGGGAACATTACAGTGTCACTCTGTGATATGGGATGGATGTTATCTATCAACTCCTCTCAGCGCAGCTTGTCTTTTCCATTAGATAAGACGGGTATCTTCAGTATGGTGTGATTGATTGAGTTTCTGTCATTTCAGCTACTCTGCGCTGAAAAAAGACGGCCAGCGTCTGTCTGTCCTGCTGATGAAAGGTCACAAGGTTGAGGCCAAACCCGCCAGACCAGTCACCGTGTACAACCTGACCCTGCAGGAGTTCAAGCCTCCTCTCTTCACCCTGGGTTAGCATGAGATGCATAACGCAGCATTTCTCTCTTCCACTTCTGACTCTGGTATTTGAAATAGCTCTTTTGCACGTCACTTCCTGCCACAGTCAAATATATTTTTATTTCTATAACAGATATCGAGTGTGGTGGTGGATTTTACGTCAGAAGCTTGGTGGATGACCTGGGAAAGGGTGAGATTTACTCGTTCATTTCGTCACGTTGATGGAACAGTCAATGAATTGAACTAGCCGATCAGAAATCCACCCTGCTGACCCTTCACCCCACGTGAGAATAATGTGTGCCTGTGTGCCGCAGCTCTGTCGTCGTGCGCTCACGTGAAGGAACTGATCCGGACCAAGCAGGGTCAGTTCACCCTGGAGGAGCACGCCTTACACGAGGAGCAGTGGACGCTGGAACACGTCCTGCGCTCCCTGCAGCCCTGCTCGGAGCCGGAGCAGGGGGTGTGCCGCGTGGACCCACCAGAAGCCGACACCTGAGGGGCCTCTGACCGGGACCACAAGGTGAAGAGCCGGGTTCGCTGTCAGTTTCGTGGTTAGACGTGACTCGCCTGCTGGGCTTTTCCAGCCAAGAGAACATCCTGTCTGAACGCGATGTTTTGGAACTCGATGGAGCGGCGTGGTTACTCTGCGCTGTGCTGGGGATTTCCAGTCGCGTCCCGTCTTTGTCCCACCGGTTATTACCTGTCATTTTAGTTTCAGATCATTTCCAGTTAATTGTGTATCTGTCAACAGCCCCACCCCATCTCCAACATGTATAGAAACAAGAAATGATACAGTTGGAGAGATATATATATATATATATATATATATATATATATATATACACACACACACACACACACCAATAGGAAAAGGAGCATTGTGATAACATTACCTTCATTCATGTTGTCTCAGATGGAACACGAGCAGGTTCACCTGCTGGAGAACACCTTCACAGAGCAGGTGGATGTATTATCAGTTCATCTGTGAGGGCCCTGCTGTTTGCTCTAAACATGTTACAAACAAAGACGTTGACATGTGAACGAGAGCATTTCTGTTCTTCCGGTACAAAGTGTCGAGCTGTGTTTTTTTTAAAGATTGGTGTAGTCCACATTTGAAAGTGTTGTTGCGTCAGCGGTGGTGTGTTTATACAGCATGTCTAATTGAATTTGTCCTGCACTCGCAGATTAAATGAATATTCAAGTGAAGCAGCTCTTCTTTCTTAAATACTTGCATTTCAAACCAACATTTCTACCATCACACAACAGAGTTTCACTGTCGTCTTCTGCTGCCCGTTGCTACGCTGACGGGTTGGTCGATGCATTGAGGACGTTTGAGGGCCAGAGGAGAGATTTCTTAAATCTATACGTCTCCTTTCATAGTTCTCTCGAATTTCTTGTTTTGACTCCTTTCTCTCTTTTTTTTTTTCTTCTTCCTTTCCTTTAAGCAGACAAAAATAACTTCTATCTCCACTCAAGCAGTTTACGGTGCGGTAAGATTTGGTGCCATCTAGTGTAGATGTTGCAGATTGCAACCAACTGAAACCTCCTGTGTGCCAGAGGTGCTGGTATGATTAGGCCCTACCGTCATACAGCTGTGCTCCATATTGCAGACGATGTTCTGAAATGATGACTCATTGTTTCATCATTTTGATTCGGTCTTGGTATCTCAAATCACATATTGGCATCACAATAAAGGCGTCGTATTGTCTCACAGGTCTCAACTGTCTAAAAAAATGATGATTTTGAGAATGTTTGAGTTACTAAAACATAAAATATGTAATGCTTTGTCCAAAGTGAGATCAGTCAAAATCTGGATTTATCTGAAGTTATTAGTTCAGCATAATGTTCTGAGTCATCAAGTCAACCTTATTAGATACAAAGTCATTATCTCTTTATAACTCAGATTTCGTATCATATATATCATTTTGACTCACAACGAGAAAGAATTCCAAAAGTGTGTCATATTCGATTAATTGTTAAATCTCCGAACGGTTAAAGGTTGTGCTCGCGCAACGTCTCCGCGCGTTCACGAGTCCGTGGCTCGTTTGGTGGTCTCTGACGGTAACTCCTGCATGGCGCCAGCCGCTGAGGAGCCGAGGAGCTGAGGAGCCGAGCGGAGCAGTTATCAATCGTCCTGCTGGACAGGAGCCTGACGCCGCGCTAAGCCGGGCCGGATCAATGCGCTGCAATGATTGTCTCAGTCCAAATATTAGCCCTTTGCTCACTTCTTTCATGTCTTCAAGGCTGCTCGTATCCCTGTTTGCTCTCCCGAGTCCACTTTTATCTAAATTACAGCCGTTAGAAAGTTGCCAGTTAGCGGCGCGCGCTTTAAAGATCGAACACATTGGATTTAACTAGTGCGCGGATTTATCGATCGGAAGCACTACGGCTTCCTCCCAACGCTGAAGAGAGACTCGTGACCGTATCATTAGTGAAGTCACCAGGTAATAAAATACAGATAAACACGAGCATGACTCGCTCTGTTGGTGGTGTAACCGCGAAACGGCTATGTTTAACACTGCGGGACACGCGTGTGACGGATGAACGTGCACTCGCACTCGGGGAGCCGTTAAAGCGATTTGCGTTTGCAGTCGTTAGTGTCATTATAGCACCTGATAGCCGCGGTGGGTTTCACAGGAACTGTCCAAACATTCAAATGATGAGTAAATCACTCTGCATTCAGCCGCAGCGCTGCAGTTAACCCGCATTACATTGTTGGAGATAACACGCTGCACTTTGTTTAGGCAAAGAAGCATTAAGCGCAACGTTTGGGCTGTGCGTCAATTCAGGGCCACAACACCGAGCTCGTGTCGTCTGGACCCTTTTTCTGGAGAGTTCACGTCGCAGATGAAAGTGCAGGATCCAGCCTGGGTACTTGACAGGTTGGCTCCTGATGGAGTTTGTTATAGTTATACTAGATGTAGGCCAACAAGTAGTCAGGCTTCAGCCCTGTAAAGACGGCCAACAGTCTCACTGTAACTAAAGGCATGTCAGAGAGGAGGAGGGGAGCTATTGGTCAGGAGCTGTATGCTGTAAATATATATATAATATATTATATTATAATAATTAATTATAAAACACCCAGCCATATTTATTTTGATGTATTGGTTTGTTTGATAAGGGACAGTGCACATTAATAAAAACAGTGTAAATGCACCAGAGTTCAGCCAAGAGGATCTTTTTCATCTGTAGTCCGGCAGATGTTACAAACCTAAAAACAGAATTTAAGATTAAAAAGTTTTGATTTCTGTCTTTATTTAGGTTCCAACAATCTGGCAGTAAGGGTCCACCTCATAGAAAAGCATAAGGATAACATGTGAATGATGCTGTGTGTGTGTGTGTGTGTGTGTGTGTGTGTGTGTACACTTAATGTCAGTGAAGGTAGTTTACACTGTAAATTAAAAATGGTTTACTCTAAAGAACAGATGCTCTTTGGTGTTTCTTGTATATATATTTAGTATGCTGTGGCATTCAGTATTCTGTCTGTGGATCCGAGGTGGTGGAAAACTCTTCTGAGACTTCAGACGCTTCTCTTCATCTCCAGCCCGATGAAGGATTGAAGAATGGAGGAAGATGCTAAACGACCTATTTAGGGGTCCTTCTGCTGTACTGTTTGGTGCCGAGGTCTGCTGATCTGTCCGAGGATTTAACAGCAGAATGACAGACTCATTCAAAACCAGACTACATACAGTAATACATCTGAACTCTATTGATATTAGATATTGATAAGCAGAAAGATCAATTACATTTACATCAACATAATGATCAATTAACACTTTAGAATATGTATTTCAATATGTAGCATGTTTGGATTGTGCTCACTGTGAATTGGTTTTTTCAATGTAAGGCCATGCTCTGCATGTCTCTTCTGTCTACATCTAACTGAGTTACTGGTTAGTTTGCAGATTAAGATTTAACACATCATTTTACGAAATGGATGTATTGTTGAATAAACTGCCCAACAGCTCTGTCGCAACCAGCTGCTGCTCACAAAGGAATGCGTTAGTAATGATAATGTAATAATATAACATTGATAGTAGTGTATATTACTTGTAATACTCCTGTACTTTTACATTTGAAAGGCAGGTTTTAGGTTTTTTGTAAGATATAGATGTTCGTTAACATTAATGAAGGATCATACCTCCATCACATTACAGAAGCAGCAGGCTTCCTAAATGCAGACGGGGAAACAGTCTTGACGAGCCCTGTTGCCAAAAGGCTCACTGGACATATAATGTCGATCTATAAATCAATCAGAAACAATGACAACAAACCTGACAGGAGCAGCAGGAGATACTACGAGGACGTTCTCCTCTCATCTTCTCAGTGGGGAGATCAAATCTCATGTTTTCCATCCCTGACAATTTAACTCAGTAGTTAAATATGTTTTTTTCCAGTGAAGATATGTACTGACACAATTGCTTTTCCCAAATATGATTGGTTATAATAACCAGATCTCTTCCTGCATATAGCGTTCTGTAAGAGAGATTCAAGTATCAGATGGTCTCATAACAACCACTTTTGGGCTTTATAAAAACACAAGCGCGGTACGTTATTTAGGCCACCAGGTGATCGGCTGTACTACTGATGTGATTCTCCTGGAAGACAATTATCTCCTCCCTCCCGTCATTGAATCACTGTGTGCTCGATCGGAGCCGCGAGTAAGCCAATCAGAAACGACCTCCATAGCCACCTGCAGGAAGTTTGCCGTGCGCTTATCTCCTCCCTTCTCCGCCTGCAGCCAGATAACAGCCCCAACAGTTGGACCGAGAGTCGAGCTAGTCCACCGCCTCAACCACCTGATGGACAGCACAACAGTCTAACGGACTCTCTCTGTAACGTGCTTCGGGTAGCCAGCGCTGAAAGTTACAGTGTGTTTGGTAGTCTGTGAAGAAGTTCTTCTGAGACACTGTCGACAAAGAGGAAGGCTGTAGGAGAGACAGGGGGAGACGGACGCAGCTTTCTGTTAATTCAGCTCCAGCGCGCATCGGCGGCAAAACGGCACCATGAACGTCCCGCTTTACGCACCGACTCCCATCCAGCCGGCTCACCCGACACCCTTCTACATCGAGGACATCCTGGGGAGGACCGCCACCGCCAACACCTCCTCACCCTCTTCGTCCTCCTCCTCCTGCTGCTCCACTCCGATCGTTCCCACGCCGACTCTCCCGTCGCCCAACTCCTCCTTCACGAGTCTCATCTCGCCTTACAGGACGCCGATTTACGAGCCCACGCCGATCCACCCGGCGTTGTCTCACCACGCCGCCGCCCTGACCGCGACGTACGCCTCCGCCGGGGCTTTCGCCGGCTCCATCTACCCGTTCCACCACCAGCACCACCGCTCCATGGGGGAGTACGCACACGCGCTGCTGAGGCACGACCCTCTCGGTAAGTTGGACGTGTGTGGAGTCTATAGACGGTGTAATTGACAGCACCACGTTTGTTTTGGTTGGCCTGATGGCACTGTCGGTATCTGTAGTGCTTCTGGATTGTAGGCTACATGAAAAAATAGATGAGTTTATATATATAGTTTGCATGTTGCGTGCTTTATTGTACAGTAGAATAAGTTATGCTTCCCTCTGTGAGAGATGAAATCCGTTTAGTCCAAAACGAAGTCGTACTCGCTTGGCTGATGTGGCACCATTGAGACCTTTGTTAGCCTTCTACAGGACAACTGTTGTGTCTTCAAGCTTCGTTTCAGTGCCAACGAAACCATGTGTTTGCATAAGTATATCACGCTTGGCCGTGCATGCGTGTCGAACGCAAGGCAGTCAGTCTGCATAGTTCCATGAAGCCTGTATACATGAGCAGCAGATCTCAGGGTGAGTGACGCGTGTGTCCCCATGTCTTTTCTCAAGTCTTCGATCCCAAAAGGAGAACATTGTGCACGACGCCTGGCCCGCGCACACATGAGTCACGTTGTTATTGTGACAGAGGTCTTTGGGGGGGGGGGGGGGGGGGGGGGTGCATGGCAACCTTGACTCTTTTTCCTGACTCCCATTGTTCTGAAACATCAAGAGAACAAATCGGCGCTGACTAAACCCCCTGAATCACTTATTATCTGACTTGCTTTATGAGCGCGTGTTCATGTGAGCACCAAAAGGCCCTCCGACAGGGAAGACACTTATTCTACACGCATTCAAATATTTAAAAAACTGAATTCTTAGGTTGTTGCTCTCATAATGATTCGAAATTCGAAGATGCCATGTCGGGTTAAAGTGCACTATTGAATATGTGACCCCCACCGGGGAATCAGGGCTCGTGTAGGCCTGAGATTTGTTAACTGGTTTACATGAAATCGTTTTAGAGGTTTGAGTCCACAGTAGACCGGTTGGGTTAGACTGGGAGAGCTGGTTTCCTTTTTAAATGTAGTGCGACAAGCGGGCCGTCTGGCTCTGTGCTGCGCTGAACCAGCAGGCCTTTTCCGTTCGTAGCGGAAGCCCAGAGGAGTAAATCTGCTTTCAGAAGCTGTTGAATGTTTTCCCGGCTCACCCCGGCCAGCCGCTTCCTCGGGAGCTCGCTGCGCGCTGCTGATTATTTTATCGACATCCTCAATACAGACGCATTCAGGAAACACTCGGCCTCTGATAGCCCGGGATCCGTTTTTCGCATATTGTTGCACTTCCTCTGTCGGGCCCCGAGAGGATGTGGCTGACTTTCTTTCTGGTTGCGGGCGGCGAGAAGGGGAGGCAAAGCAAACGGGGGCCCAGTGGGCCCACAGTGGGATCTCACAAGAAGAGACCGAGTCTCATTCTGGGGAGTTTTTAAACGATAGCGCTCGAGGAGGGAAGGGGCCCGTTAAATACAAACAAAGTGCTTAAAAAATGTAAAGTGCTGGAAAATGCGCAAATTAAAAGACGTCTATAAAATATTTGATTTCAGTTTGACCCCACAAAGGAATCATTTACAAATAGACTGTACCGCTTATTAGGCCGCACATGTGAGGACAATGTGATCAGATTACAAAGATATGAAGTAAGGCTGATGTGCAGTCATTGTGGTCGTATTACGTCTATTTAGTTTGCATTTTCGCTCAACGAAATAGTTTGACTCCATGCATAAATGTGTCCTTTCATTAAGCTACAGATTGAAATGCAGCAGTTAGCTGCAGGCTAACATTAGCAGGAAGAGAAGTGTTCAAATAGAACTAGAAGCGTTCATAAAGACTTTCTGTAGCCTAAATATCATCAACCTAAGAAAAGGACTCGTCTCATGAATCCGAGCTGTATTCTACATAATGTTTCCTTTGCTGATATATTTGTTGTTGTTTGCGTTAAGAGTATACCTCGTGGGGACTGGATTAGCTCACTTCCTTATAGG
Organism: Anarhichas minor; assembly: GCF_050575085.1. Classification (NCBI taxonomy): domain Eukaryota; kingdom Metazoa; phylum Chordata; class Actinopteri; order Perciformes; family Anarhichadidae; genus Anarhichas; species Anarhichas minor. Next base: position 2,320,525 of record NW_027466463.1, on the reverse strand, counting down.
AAAAGAGCAGCAGTAAGACGTTCGGACCACAGCAGATTTATGTGGTGTCAGTGGAGCAGAGGACGCGAGCGTCTGTTTGGACCATCGCCTCTAATCGCACCGCGGAGCAGGAAGCACGTGAAGCGGATATTTGGCCATAGTTTTCACTCTGTCACGACCTTCCTCTAAAAAAGAGCAGCGTGGCGGCCGCAGCCTGTGCTGTTGTCTGTTCCAGGTCTAAGAGGAGAGGAAACCAGACCAGACAAAATATATATATTTATATATAATAACATAATAACAGCCCTGATTACACGGCGGAGACGTTTCTCTCACATCAATCTGATCAATAGTCATCTGAAACAACAACATCATGTTTATTAGACTGGTGCAGCTCAAATAAATAGTATTGCGCACTTTATTATTCTTTTTTTCTCTTTAAATATTTCAGTTATATTGAACAGTATCATAATTTAAAATAATGATTATTCACAATTAACAACAATTAACTAATAATAATGATACTATTCATAATAATCATGATCATAATGTTAAAATGATTATGATAGTAATTATTATAATTATTATTATATAAATAATTGTAATAGTAATTACAATCATAATCATTATCATTTCAATAATAATCACTGACTGTTAAATCACATATGTAACTATTTGAATAGACATTATGTATTTGGGCCATGCACAATATAAGTTATTAAATGACAGTCTGCTCCATAGATGTGTGCTGGTGCCATTCTGTGTGACTAGTGTGGAGATTAAAAACAGACTGGTGGATATGATGTGTACACGTGGACCTTGAATGAATCCCCGGCCCCGTCTCTTCCTTCTCCAAAGGGAAACCTCTGCTGTGGACTCCCTTCATACAGCGGCCCTTGCACAAGAGAAAGGGCGGCCAGGTCCGCTTCTCGAACGACCAGACGATCGAGCTTGAGAAGAAGTTCGAGACGCAGAAGTACCTCTCGCCCCCGGAGAGGAAGCGACTGGCCAAGATGCTGCAACTTAGCGAGAGACAGGTGAGACCGTCTGAGTCCGGTTCCAATCGGAGCCCATTTCACCCACAACAGCCTGTGAGAGAGAGAGAGAGAGAGAGAGAGAGAGAGAGAGAGAGAGAGAGAGAGAGGGTGGGGGTTGTCATGAATGAGAGACAGACCACGATGCACAGCGATGCTAACATCTACAATGTTAAGAAACCCCAGCAGGCTGTTTATCAGAGAGAGAGAACATCTGAGGCAGATAGGACCAAGAAATAAACACACACAGACCCACATACACACAGGACCATATACCAGTTAGGGGTGCCTTGCCCAAGGGCACCTCTTCAGTGCTCAGTGGAAATTGTAGACAAAGCGTCAGTATGTGACGAGTTGGAATGGGAGCAGCTATTAGTCCAGTCCAGCTGGCTGAAAAACTTTGCCAATGATGGCTTTAATTGTGTCAAATACGGATCAATTAAATAACGTTTCATAATTCTGTACAAAAACACGTTTAAAAAGCTGCACAGCTCCATTATTAATTCAGATATATTGTACATATTTTTATAGTCTTTTTCCATGTTTTGTTATTGTATTTCTCTATTCAATATTTGTTTCTTGTACATATGTTTACAAGACATTTTCATAATTCTTATTTTCTCTATTTATATTTCTTATACCTATTTGTATAGTGTTTTTTCATATTTGTATCGTATTTTTATTCTATTCTATTTTTCTTGTATCTATTCTTCTACCACTTCATCCTTTTATTGTATATTTTCTCTTCTGTATTTATGTTTCCTGTGCATATTTTATAGTAAGTTTAATATTTGTATTGTATTTTCTTTTGTGTCTTATGCTTTTATCTTGGATTTCTCTATGTTTTGCACCAATACACGAAAAGAAATCCCTTTGTGCTAAAGCTTCTTTGCAATAATCCGGATTCTGATTCTGGTGAGCACGCTGTTTGTGTGCATTCCACCTTTGTAATATAAGTATCAAGCATTTAAGAATCGAATCCCTGGAATGTATATTTGAACAGCTTCACATCATTTTGGACTAACATAATAATAATAATAATAATAATAATAATAATAATAATATAATAATAATAATATAATAATGATAAACATGATTCTGATGAGCACTCAGGAGTCTAAATATTGGATATTGATTGATGAAACTTAAATAAAATGTTTATTTTCATTTCGTCTTTCAGGTCAAAACGTGGTTCCAAAATCGACGAGCGAAGTGGCGGAGACTGAAACAGGTGAGGCGTTTTGACTTATGTCACATTAAACGCTCCTTGCATTAGAATATAGTCCCGTACTAAGGGCAGCGATGCAGGCCTCTGAATTCATAGAACGTTTCTTGCATCAGGAGAATCTCCCGGGGGGTAAGAGGGAGACGGAGGACGACGGTTCCCCCGCCGGCAGGAGCAATAGAGGAGACGAGGCGACCGAGTCCTCCGGGACCCGGAGCCTGGAGCAGAGACAGACACTCCCGGCCTCCAAGCCGGCGCAGGCGGACCGCTGCGTGATGCGCTCCGGGTCCCCGCGGCAGCAGCAGCTGCAGCCCCACACGGAGCTGGACTCTGACGTCTCGGACGATACGGACCAGGAGCTGGACATCGAGGACGAAGACGATTTCACGCTGAACCCATAGCTGTGAAGCACATGGCTCCACACTGACACTGGGTCCGCTATGACTTTTGGACTCCTTTGGCTCTCACCGTCACTCCACTGGAGTCTTTTTATGTTGACATACTATTATAATATTCATACATCAGCATCTAAAACAATAAAACATGTCCTCACATCCAGGGCCTCTCACGGGGACTGTTGTAAACCTCGAGCACTCTGTTGTGTGTGTGTTGATGTCTCTGTTATGTGGATCACTGTAAATAACCGTATAGGCCCAAGAGTTCCTCCGGTAACGTGTGTGTATCGTCTGGGATGATGAGTGCTCAGGTTCATAAGTCGTTGCCTTAAAATGTGATATTACAATAAATAATCAATGTAGCAAATGATGTTTGGTTGGGTGATAATATCTAATAAACTATTTATTTTTTTGGTAGGAATAACTTGTCACTTTCGGATGGAGCTCTGATGAAATTGACTGATTTATTATTTTGTATTTCTTAAAATTGCAGGAAAAAGCAAAACAATGAATGACGTAATGTTTGGAACATCTACAACTCTGCAAAAATAAATAAATAAGTGAAAACAAAACAATTAACCTGATATTGATATAGCACTTGAAAATAACAACAATAAATGTAATACGTATGTAAACCTGAATTGGTAATAATTGCAGTCAAAGCCATTTAAAGAATGAAAGTTTTAATAAGGTAATGTAGGAACACTAAGTTAAAGCAGGCTGAAGATGTAACCACATAACAATGTTGCATATAAGCTGCTGACCAATAATCATCAGTATATCACTTATGACGACCATGTCTATCATACATTATAAACACACTTATAACCCCCATGTTTACAGCACTGTATGATTAGTTATACGCACTTAAATTGTTATAATTTTTTACAACAATAATAACACATTGTAAAGCATTTTATAATGATAAGATCAAGTTTCATAATACTGCTGGTCACTCACTAACATTGGTTGCAATACATGATAATCTTTTTATAATTCACTATAATCATGTTAGTGTTAATTATGATATTGTGACAAATCATCTGATCATTGTTTTGAGTAAAGTAAAAATTATTTCAACGTTTCGTGTGCTGTTCTTGTATATATTTAAAAAAATGTTCACTTTATTTAAAGCAAAAACAGATCACAGTCATTTATAATCATATTTTAATGCATTTTAACTGATTATAATGCATTATAAAATAAGATGATAATATATATGAGAATTATGATTCTTTTAAAAAGAATCACATGAATTATAAAGTATTACTTGACCTTACAAGTAATTATAAAATACTATATAATGTGTTATAATGATTGTTATAAAGCATTAAGAATATATATGAGTGCTTGTAACTATACAGTGCTATCAACAGATTATAACACATTATAAGCTTATAATGTGTTATAGATGTGTGTAATAAAAAGTGCTATTTATAAATGACTTGACGTTTTGCTTGAATACGGGCAAAGTACAATAGTAATATCAGTAAAAAGCACTTATCAAAAGCATAGTTACTGACGATGCAAATTGGCCCTTTCAGAGTATTATTATATCATTTACACATTTACACATTAATGTGTAATCAGCATTTGAACTGATATTCTATTGTCTAATATGCTTTGGATGAGTTTTAAAGGGAAAGTTATCAGTCCCACTGATATGGAACTTGCTTGCTTTAGATAATCTATAACAGTGGACATTATTTCTACTTTAATTTGTCCGCCAGGACAATCTGTAACCCAAAGAGGAGAATTTGATTGGTGGAGTTGGGACAGGAAGCTCTCTGTCCTCTGTAGTGTCTTTGAAGAAGATTAACATTATACTTTGATTTACCTGTGACAATATGTATCCTAAGGAAATGTTTTTGAATAAATATCTTTCATTCGTTGTTTTCATTTGTGTAACATTTTTGGTTTAGTGGACGACGCTCCTGCTCATAACGTCACCTCCCCTCAGGTAACAAGAGCCGTAGATACAGTCTGTCTATGATAAGAACCCCTCCATGTGCTCTTGGGGAAGATGCTGAACCTCAAAGTGCTTTGGAGAACTTTTAAAGTTGTCTTTAGGACCCGACCAGCTGAACTAATTGTGAACCTATGTGAGTAAAACAGCATGAAGCTCATTGTTGTTGGAGAGTAAATGCTGCATACATAAAGGCCCGACTTCAAGATGCAAACCCAGTCGTCGCTCTTCGCTCTGCTGTTTCACTGAGGAATCAGAGGCAGCCACAGATTAGCAAACAGTTTAGTGCATGTCAATGGTCGTCCCATCAGCACATTCAACTTCAAATAGCTTATCATTGAGTTCTCATGCAAACACAGTGTGAGTTTTTCAGTAAGTAGATTAGGTTAATGATTGAGTGAAGCCTCAGAACAGCAGGGACCACAGGAAGATACCAGCGGGCTGATTGTTTATACAATACCTTCACAGTACTTTTTAATACAACACATGATCACAGCATGAGGCTGACAGCTAAACTGACCGACTGTGATTTTCAGGCTGAATTTGGAAATATTACAAAATAAATAACATTGTGATGTTTCTTCTAAGGATTAAAGCTCATTGTCTTATAACTTTGTTTGTGTTATATTACTGAGGTTCAATGGCCGCACACATAAGAGACTTCTCCAAAACCAACAGTATGCACATTGATCTCAGCCCCTGTATTGTGTAATGGTTCACAAATTGTGCAGGGTAAAGTCAACATTTGGAGAAATAGCCCACACAGTTGACGGGTGAAATGTCCAGAAGATAGCTGTTTGATTCCAAAGTGCCTGTCTGATCTGGTCAATTAACACACACACACACACGCACACACACGCACGCACGCACGCACGCACGCACGCACGCACACACACACACACACACACACACACACACACACACACACACACACCTACACGCACACACACACACACACACGCACGCACACACACACACACACACACACCTACACGCACACACACACACGCACACACACACACACACACCTATACGCACACGCACACACGCATACACACACACACACACCTACACGCACACACACACACACCTATATGCACACGCACAAACACACACACACACCTATACGCACACGCACACACACACACACACTCATGTTTCTATCACTTTAGGACATTATGTTACATTTTCATGACTTTCGGGGACATTACATTGACTTACCTTTATTTCCTGCAGATTTACCCAAACCTTATCGCTACCAAATCCTAACCCCAGTCCCCACAATGTGACTGTTTGATCAGATTTATTGCCCCACAAGGTTATATACACACAGACACACACAAACACACACAGTCCCATTTACATCTCTTCAGAGGACATTACATTGACTTACATTCATTTCCTGGAGATCTACCCGAACCACTTACCAACTTGCCTTGTCCTAACATTAATGGTCCCACGCTGTTCCTCCTCCTGATGATACAAATGTGACAGAAAGCTAGCTTACATGTAGAAGATGACATGCTTTCAACAATAATTGCAGAATTCTGAAATCATTGTTTTACGCAATTAATGTGATCAATATGTCATGCAGGAATTCAAGGACTTTATTTGTCATGACAAATCAACACAGTCTCAAGGTAGATTGCGACACGAAATACAATTCAGTGGTTTCATGCTGAATTTTCTGGATTTTTTTCCGTGCTACTTCGTAAGACTGATTTCTTGAGATAAAAGGTTTAGGAAAAACATCATGGTTACAATAACTACAGCTAGGTTTAGGCAACAAAACATTAGACGTTATCTGTGATACTCAGCCACAAACCCATTGGTTCCTACTTCCTGCTGAAGATCTTTACAAACACCTCACAAATATATAGTTCAGTTTAACAGCAGTTTTTAACCAAACGCTACTCAAACAGCAAGAAACTGCATTTGTTGGGGACTATTTTCAGCGGCGTATTAATTCCCACTTGCTGCTCTAGTGAGTATTTGTGGCAGCAGGACGGTGTGTGTGGGACGGAGTGAAAATAAACTACAGTGTGTGTTCATGGTAATGACGGAACATGTCATCCGGTGCAACAGTGTGGCTCACTGACGTATTTTTTATATATTTTGGACAAATATGAAGCTTTATGGCACTGAGGAATATGAAAATAAAAGTCACTTTTGTATCACTATGTTGTATACCAAAAATGTAGACCACGTTGACTCACCCAGGGTGTTTTTACTTTTCAATAAATGAAGTGAAAGTGAACCTAACCCAATCATTGTAACCTAATGAAAACCCTGAAACACTGAGCCAATATATGCCTTAACTATAAAACACTGTTCAGTTCCCGAACAGATGGCGACATCAGGTGTCATCGGGTGGACAAAGTACTTCATTTGTCTGTGTTATCATAAGTTAACCTCTCTGGTATTGAGCGGATATTCTGAGCAGAGATCAGAGACTTTGAATCACCTTTTTAATAGCATGAAACCGTCATAAACAGGCAGGACAGTATCACCACCGCTCACTAACTATCTATTAGCTGTGCGTCAGTGTGTGTGTGTTCCCTTGTGGTACTGGTGGAAACAAGTTAATGTGTGGTTATATTTGAACGACTGTGGAATGTGTTGACTGTTGACCTTGGCCAAATGGAAGCCATTATCTCCCCACGCTGAGAGACCCCCCCCCCCTCCACTGAACTGATAAATTAATGAGAGAAAACACTGCATACATCGATACTAGTGTCGCCAGCAGCCACAGAGACACGGGGAGGGAGGGGAGCCGAGGGGGAGGGGGAGAGAGGGACAAGAGGAAACAGAGCCTGTCATTGAGAAACACAAATATCAAAATATATTGTTCACTCCAGCATTATATTCAGATGTATGCTAATTTACAAGTAAAGAAAGAGAAAGTAACATGAAGAGTTTACATGATTAGCAGTGGAATTGTGCAACTGGTTCAGTTCCTATAATTATAAAGTGTCATTTACTGTTAGTGGAAAACGTTGAAAGAGAGTTGCAATGATGTCTAAGATGATTGCTAACGGGTACAGGAAGTTGCCTGGATGCACATCATGCACACAGAATAAAACGAAAAAAGACAAAAAGCAACAGAAAAACAAGGTGCACTCAGTAGAGTGCAGATCTCCGCAAGATGTGTCTGCAAGGACCACTGCTGTCGTGTTTGATTGAATTAATACAAACCGCAATTGTCCCCCATACTCAGACTTGTTTTTAAAAATGGGACGTGGATTTGTTGATAATGATGTTAATAAATAACATAAATATCCTAAAATATCTAAAAACACTGAGAGAGGACAGAAGCTGTGCAAAAGCATTTATTGCAAATGAGATGACTTGAAGATGGACAGAAGGGGGATAAAGAACTTTGAACATTGGTTACTTTTACAAGCGGTATAGAGCATATGATGCGAAGGCAGCAATGAGAATTCACTTGCTAAGATGCGCTCATGATTTGTTGGTGACAAATACAACTCACAACCTATTTGACTCTAATAATGCATAAACAGATGAACAACAACATACGAATAACTGAACTGACTGAAAAGGGGCAAAGCTTCATCTTTAAACATTTCAAACCAATCTGAAAAGTCTATTTTCTGAAGTGGCTGGAGAAGGGTGCAACCTCTGCAGGCCTTCAGCATTCTTTTTATTATATCTAATAGAAGTGTTAAGTGTGAGTCAAGTTATGCATTTAATGACTTAAATGCATAACTTGACTCACATTTTTTATTGTTTTTAAAACTGTTTTTGGACTTGAAACGGTTTCAGCAGCATCTTCAGAGATGGACAGGCCAGTGGTGGGCCGTCAGGGCCAGCTAAGCCTTCTCTGCTGGCCTAAACACAATCACAAACTTATAGCTATTTTATAATTTAATAATTTTTCATAAATACACTACATGTATTATCATTTTCCCCCCATTATCTTATTTGCTCATTGCACAGCTCCTGTCTTCCTCAGTTGCGCTGCTTCCAGCACAGCTTGTTTTAAGGAGAGCTTTTATCCAATCAGATTCAGCCCCTATGTCTCTTTGTAAGGAGAGAGGCCCGATGCCCTCTAGGTAGACTTTGCAGTTTAAGTGAATGGGGATGATATTGTTGATTGTCATAGTCTTCAACCAATCAGATCTTTAGTTTGACATGTTGGGCATATTCTTTGACATGCCGGTGGTACCCAGGTAGCCTGCTAAGTACGTCTGCATTAACGTGCGCCGTGATTGGTCAGTGGGCCAGCGTGACTTTTGTCAAACAGAAAGCTAGCTAGCAGATCTTAGTGTTTAGTAAGAGTTCAGCTTGAAACATATGTAAGAGAAGTTTTTTAACACTCAATGGCTGAAGGAGGAGAAATGGATTTGGGAGTTACTGACTTTGTTAACAAAGAAAGGAGGATGGACTTTGTCTTTAAGTGAAGGCAGCTGTGGTAAGTGAAGTGCTTTGTGTTTTTACGTCTGCAGTAGTGTTACTACTGTGTTCATTTGTCTATGGTGTCGTTCTTACGAATAATATGAATAATATGAATAGTATGAATGGCTCGTGCTGTAGCGCTGCAGTGTTGCTGGATTGATTTGTTGCTTTGTTGTCATATAAATATATGTGACTGGTTCTTGTGAGTTTGTTCTTGTCATTGTGTTAATTACATTGGTTCTGACTTGTCCGTTAATGACGAAGCATCCCGTCATCGCGGGGTTATTTCGGACATTTGATTCTCTGTTTGAATCAGTAGGGAACAGCTAACTGCTGTTGTTTCCTGCTAAGCTAGGTTAGCTTAGCCTCCCTGAACACACGCGGGGCCTCAGCTGATTTTTGTTATTGTTCTGGGTTCAGAGGTCACAGCCCGTTGTCTGTTACATGAGTGCAGTCCACAAAAAACATTATATTTCCCACAGTTTAAGCTTCTGCATTTTCCAAATGCACTAGTATTATTCAAAGGTATTGTTCTGTTCGTAAGCCTCGTACCGAACGGTTTAATATGAATACGTGTATTGTTACACTCCTAGAAACAAATAACCGTAGCTCAGTAGGACAGCACAGAAGGCCCAGGTATAAAATGCACGGCCCGCCACGGGGACAGGCCAATGTTGAAACACAACACCTGTTCATCATCCTAACTTCACCTTTAAAGCTGAGTCAACCACTGGTCTTAACCATAAACCAAGTCTATATTATTGAATGGGTTTTGGGACCAGTTTGTTGTCTCCAAAAGGGAGAGAAATCTCCATAATGTGACAGATTGTTTTTTATAAGGGCACATACGCACAGGACCCACTATTAACACTGCAGGTAACAGAGTTCTTATTGCAGCCTGGAACCAGTTAGTCATGTCTACACCTCTCAGTGCAGAGGAACTAGGAGTTAAATTGGCCATGCACTGATTTGTGTTGAAAGAGAACAAACAGTGGCTCATGTGCTCTGCTGGGTGGCACACAAGACCAAACAGCTTTTGAAGACCTGTAATGATGACAAATGTATGTTTGTGGGTGAACCGTGTTCCTCTACCATTAACCCCCATGAGGACAGTGTGCTACTTGTACCTGGGAATAGATTAGTGTCGAGCTGGGTTTCATATTGACTATTTTTCATTAGCTTCACGTTTTGTACATTTTGACATATTTATTACTCCCACTGCATTCAGTATGTCACAGCTTCATCTGTTATTGTTCATTTGTTCATCTGCCCAATAATGTCTGTTTTGCTTGAAGTTTTCATTTTGTATTTGTTTGTTGATTTAACAGGCGGATATAGATAAACCAGTGTCACACAGGAAGAAGAAATGCAATTATGCATAGCTAATCTTCAGTCCCCATTCTTGGCTGGACTTCTAAATTCTGACGAAAACAATTAAATAAATGTACATTTTCATTAGTTTGGATCATCAATAGTATTTATATATTGATATAATAGTTTTCTTATTTAACACTTCCCTTGTGCTTTCTATCTCACATATGTCCTCCATCTTCCCTCTCCCATATCCACCAATCAAACATCAGCTGTGGTATTAGTCAGCAGAGTCACAAAGCCTAAAATAATTACATTTATTATTTTATTATTATGTTGTACAACATAAGAGAAAGAGTTGTGAAATATGAAGGGAAGCAGAACAGAGAGTGTTTGTAAATGCAGGCCCGGGCTTTTATTGCGTGAGGGGATTCAGTGAAGAAGATCCAACAGTTCCTGGCTTGAATTCCAGGAACCCGGATCTACGTAGCCTCTGAAACAGCCGGATGAACTGCTGCTCTGGCAGGATGGAGTAACTTGGATTGTACCACCTCGAACACACAATATACTGAGAGATTGCTCTCTGAATCGTCATATTGCAGTAATAATAACTAATCAGACCTCCATCTGATCTGAACTCAAACAAAGTTGACTTGGAAGTTATGTGGAACTATAAATACGTTATCTTTAAGGTGATCTCCAAACCAAGCTTCTTCACTTTGTGTTTTTATTTTTCATATCCACGTCAATGTTGCATTTGTTTTGCTATTCATAGGCAAACTAAAGTTGTAATTAACTCAATTCACTTGTGTTGTTGCTGAGACGATATTGATAAATAATCTGAATACAAAGTCTGCAGTCACTGTTCTTCACTGGACTTTTAAATTCAGATTAAAACAAATAAACAAACAAATGTGCTTTATGTAATGATTTAAAATGATTTAAAATAGCACAAATACAACAGACTGTGTGCATGTGTGTAAGTGTCTAAGTGTGTATGAATTGTACATGACTATGTATGCTTTGGCTAATTATTATTATGAATAATGAATGTAATTTAATTCTAATATAATGTAACACCTTTCATACCAAAATGCAACTCAAAATGTTTTACAAATCAAACAAAGTCAAAACGCCGGATGAAATATAAGAAAACTAAAAAAAGAGGAGAGAATAAAGAATCAAATGATATAAAGTAAATTAAATCTTGGGACACATCTTTGCATCATGTCACCCAAGGGACAAGTCTGCCACATTTATATATGAAAATAAATCTATAACTGAACTATAAAGTTAGGTAAAAGCAGTTTCTCTCTTTGCTCTTCATTAGAACAATGTGCGCCCCATGCTCCCCCACATGTCTGTGTCTGTACATGCCTGTATATATTACTCACTCCTACCTGTGTAATGTATAAATGTCCATCGCTGTGTCCTTCCTGCACTAATGCAGAGCTTGTTACTGGTTCCATCACGGTACATTCATTCAGTAGAGTCAAGTTATGGATACAGTGAATATTCTTACACTTTATTCAAATTTTTACTCTATTTCATTTTGTCCTATTAATGGCTTCAACTGTTTCTGGCTTTCTTCGCCACTACCTCCAGATCACATCTTCATAATCTAATTATCTGAACATAACAGCTTTTCCATCATCATCACTTTAAGTTATCTCAATGTGGCAAAAGAAGCTCATATTGTCTTTTTTAAAGCCATTATCCTGAGTTGATTGTTCAATTTCAAAATGACTCATGTCTCATTATGTTCCTTTATCTCAAGATAACAGGCGTCTGTACTTCATGGTGTATCCAAGCTGGTGTCATCATGCAGTCGTTCCACTCAGCTTTAAATAATAGAGGCTGAAGCTCAAATGACCGTCAATCAATCACTCGTCAGGGAGCTGCACCTAGAACTCAAAAGACACAGAACACACACACATGCGCACACACACCCAAGCACAAACACTCACAGCAGGACATAGAACCATACGTAACAACAGTCTGACTTCTTTTTGCAACCAGAGGAACCATGACCATTAAATTCATGACCAGAGCTGGAGGCTGCCGCCTGGTTCCTGTGCTTTATCTGATGAGCCCCTCCTCTGAGTTTTGGACAGCTCTTTTGATTGATAATATTTTTTTCAGCTGTTCAACAGCTAGCACGGTGAAATGGTTAATTATGAACATCCCTACAGCAAAGAACTATGCTTTTCATGTTTTCAAAGTTATATTAGAACTATAATGGTATTATTAAGTACTCATATTGGTACTTTGTATAGGCAAGTACTCAAATGTAAGTACTTGTACTTGGTCTGAAAAATAAAGTGGTGTCGATGCTTCCCCAATAACCATAGTTCTTCTAGTGAAGCGACTATCACGACACCCAATTACTGTCTATATGGGCACCCTCTGAAGGGGCACTATGTGATTTAGTATTGCACTTCTATAAAGTTAGGATTTTAGGCTCAGCCCAAATCTAGGGGGAGATTCTTTTTCCCTTTACGGCAGTTGTATGCACTGTTTTCCAAGCTATGTGCGATCATAGAATGCCTAAAAATCTCTACATCATTTGAGAAAAATATGATCCATCCATCCATCCATCCATTTTCCACCGCTTATCCGGGGTCGGGTCGCGGTGGCAGCAGGCCAAGCAGGCCGACCCAGACCTCCCTCTCACCAGCAACATGTTCCAGCTCATTCTGGGGGATCCCGAGGCGTTCCCAGGCCAGCTGGGAGATGTAATCTCTCCAGCGTGTTCTGGGTCTTCCCCGGGGTCTCTTCCCAGTTGGACGTGCCTGGAAAACCTCCAGTAGGAGGCGTCCAGGAGGCATCCTAATTAGATGCCCGAACCACCTCAGCTGACTCCTTTCGACGCGAAGGAGTAGCGGCTCGACTCCAAGCTCCCTCCTGATGACCGAGCTCCTTACCCTATCTCTAAGGCTGAGCCCGGCCACCCTACGGAGGAAACTCATTTCGGCCGCTTGTAGCCGCGACCTTGTCCTTTCGGTCACGACCCAGAGTTCATGACCATAGGTGAGGGTAGGAACGTAGACCGAGTGGTAAATTGAGAGCTTTGCCTTCCGGCTCAGCTCCCTCTTCACCAAGACGGTCCGTTGCAGCGCCTGCTTTACTGCTGCAGCCGCACCGATCCGCCTGTCGATCTCCCGCTCCATCTTACCCTCACTCGTGAACAAGACCCCGAGATACTTAAACTCCTTCGCTTGAGGTAGGCACTCCATCCCCACCTGGAGGGAGCAATCCACCGGTTTCCGGCAGAGAACCATGGCCTCAGATTTGGAGGTGCTAACTCTCATCCCCGCCGCTTCACACTCGGCTGCAAACCGCCCCAGTGAATGCTGGAGGTCATGATCCGAGGAGGCTAACAGGACCACATCATCTGCAAATAGCAGAGAGGCGATCCCGAGACCCCCGAAACTGACGTTCTCCGCCCCCAGGCTGCGCCTAGATATCCTGTCCATGAAAATCATGAACAGGACCGGTGACAAAGGGCAGCCCTGGCGGAGGCCAACACCCACCGGGAACGTGTCTGACTTATTGCCGAGAATGCGGACACAGCTCCTACTGCAGTCGTACAGAGACCGGATCGCCCGTTGTAACGGGTCCGGCACCCCATACTCCCGCAGCACCCCCCACAAGACCCCCCGAGGGACCCGGTCGAAAGCCTTCTCCAAGTCCACAAAGCACATGTAGACTGGTTGGGCAAACTCCCAGAGCCCCTCCAATAGTCTTGCGAGGGTAAAGAGCTGGTCCACGGCCGGGACGAAATCCGCACTGCTCCTCTTGAATCTGAGGTTCGACAAGCGGTCGGAGCCTCCTTTCCAGCACCCTGGCATAAGCCTTCCCCGGGAGGCTGAGTAGTGTGATACCCCGGTAATTCGAGCACACTCTCCGGTCCCCCTTTTTGAAGATGGGAACCACCACCCCGGTCTGCCATTCCATGGGCACTGATCCCGACCCCCATGCGACATTGAAGAGGCGTGTCAGCCAGGACAGCCCAACTATGTCCAGTGCCTTCAGCATCTCAGGGCGGATCTCATCCACCCCCGGCGCCTTGCCACCAAGGAGCTTTTTAACTACCTCAGCGACCTCTGCCAGGGATATGGGTGATCCTCCCCCTAGGTCCTCAGGCGCTGCCTCCTCTGCAGAGGACATGTTGGTTGGGTTTAGGAGTTCCTCAAAGTGCTCTTTCCACCGCCCGACGATGTCCTCCGTCCGGGTTAGCAGTTCCCCCCCCCCCCCTGCTGAGAACAGCCTAGGGTAAGCCCTGCTTTCCCTTCCTGAGCCGTCGGATGGTTTGCCAGAACCTCCTTGAGGCCAACCGAAAGTCCTTCTCCATGGCCTCCCCGAACTCCTCCCATGCCCGAGTTTTAGCATTCGCGACCACCGCAGCTGCAGCCCTTCTGGCCTGCCGGTACCTGTCATCTGCTTCAGGAGACCCCTGGGCCAACCAGGCCTTGAAGGTCTCCTTCTTCAGCTTGATGGCTTCCCTCACCTCCGGTGTCCACCACCGGGTTCTCGGGTTGCCGCCACGACAGGCACCGATGACCTTCCGGCCACAGCTCCTAGCGGCCGCGTCCACAATAGAGGCTTTGAACATGGTCCACTCGGATTCCGTGTCTCCAACCTCCCTCAGGATGTGTGAGAAGTTCTTCCGGAGGTGGGAGTTAAAGACCTCCCGGACAGGGTCCTCCGCCAGATGTTCCCAGTTTACCCTCACTACACGTTTGGGTTTGCCAGGTCTTTCCAACCGGTTCCCCTGCCATCTGATCCAACTCACCACCAGGTGGTGATCAGTTGACAGCTCTGCTCCTCTCTTCACCCGAGTGTCCAAGACATACGGCCGCAAATCAAATAATACGATTACAAAGTCGATCATTGATCTCCGGCCTAAGGTGTTCTGGTACCAGGTACACTTATGAGCCACCTTATGTTCGAACATAGTGTTCGTTATGGCCAAACCGTGGCAAGCACAGAAGTCCAATAACGAAACACCATTCGGGTTCAGATCGGGCAATCACCCCCCGCCAGGTTTCTCCGTCATTGCCCACGTGAGCGTTGAAGTCCCCCAGGAGAACTATGGAGTCGGTAGGCGGCGCCCTTTCCAGGACCCCTCCCACCGACTCCAAGAAGGCCGGATACTCCGAACTGCTGTTTGGTGCATAAGCACAAACCACAGTCAGAGCCTTGCTCCCCGCAACCCGTAGGCGCATGGAGGCGATCCTCTCGCTCTCCGGGGAGAACTCCAACACAGCGGCGCTCAGCCGGGGGCTCGTGAGTATCCCCACTCCTGCCCGGCGCCTCTCACCCTGGGCAACTCCGGAAAAGGACAAAGTCCAACCCCTCTCCAGGAGCTTGGTTCCAGAGCCAACGCTGTGTGTGGAGGTGAGTCCAACTATTTCTAGCTGGTATCGTTCCACCTCCTGCACCAGCTCCGGCTCTTTCCCCGCTAGCGAGGTGACGTTCCACGTCCCTAGAGCTAGTCTATGCTGCCGGCGATCGGCATGCCCGGGCCTCCCACCCGACCTGCCGCCCGGTCTGCATAGCACCCGACCCCGATGCTTGTCCCTGCGGGTGGTGGGTCCACAGGGTGGCTGCTCCATGGTGTTTATTCGGGCTGAGCCTGACCAGGCCCCATGGGCAAAGGCCCGGCCACCAGACGCTCGCCTACGAGCTCCCCTCCTGGGTCTGGCTCCGGGAGGGTGCCCCGGTTTCCCTGGTCCGGGCGAGGTGGCTATAGTCCGTGGGCTAACTATCATAGGGGTCGTTTTGAACCACTCTTAGTCTGGGCTCTCCCCTGAAACCTGTTTGCCTTGGGAGACCCTACCAGGGGCTAATGCCCCGGACAACATAGCTCCCAGGATCACTGAGCCACTCAAACTCCTCCACCACGATAAGGTGGCGATTCGCGGAGGAGGAAAATATGATAAGGAAGGAAAAACAAGGAAAAATAAATTATCGTGTTTAGTCTACATGGTGTTTAGTATCTAACTGTCTTTATCATTCTGCACCCAACACAATACATGTTGATGATGACTCGTTTTCACTCCTAAACTATTTCTAGTTACATAATAGGAATTTAGCGTACAGCATTACTAATGTGGAAAGCTTTAGTTCACAGAATGAATGTTCAGCTGATAAATGTTTTCCATTTGAATCCATACCAAACTAATCCGGGCTGCTCTAACTGCAGATAAAGGATCCCCGACAACACCAAGTCAATGTGATCTTCAATGCTATGAATTGAATATTTATTTAGTGGTATAGTGGTAGCAGCAACACAGAACAACCCTCCATGACAATGTCAGGGCGGACAAAGACGGTGATATTACCCCAGTAATAGAACATTTGCTCCATCGATTTTCAGGTCCAGTCAGAGAGACCAAGGGGAGATGGTACAAAGTTGAATGTATTTTTTAAAAACCTGACAGATTCGGGGCAGTAATCTGACGCTAATGTGTAACGATGGTAGAATTCTCCTTTAAGACACGCCTTGGTGAGACGGTGATGTTGTCCTCCTTGTAACAGGGCGAGCTGAGTGGACAGACTTTCGAGTGAGACGTTGCAGACACCGGAGCTCAAAACAAAGAAGTGAAACCAGTGTGTGCTCCAAAGAAAACAATAATGTGCATGTCAGCAGGGCTGCAGCCTGTGGTAAACTTCTTACCATACTCTATTTACACACTGCGAGGCCAGACAATACTGCCACCAGGGGCCCACCAGCCTGGCCACACCCGATATGGATGAAGCAGAGGCGTGCAGAGGACACTCAGGCTGCAGGTGTAGAGCTGTCCATCCCTCATTTCAGCTCACTAATTCATGTTAATGAAGAAACAATTTCTAGTTAGATCATTATTGTTGTTTATGCTGCATGAACAAGAAATACTGTGCAGGCTATTAAAAAGAAATATATATCTTCAGAAAATGTTCACATGTCATGACTTCAGCCTAAACGTATTGCTTAAAAGTACTGCAAAAAGTAAGGTCAATAGAGCAGTGATTTTAACCACGATGCCGTGAGAGATCGTCAGGTGTGCCGTGGGAAAATGTCCAATGTCACTTAATTGGTCCAAAAAAATATTATTTAGTTGCGGCAAATACTTTGCCATTGTTGAGCGTCTGAGCTGCAACATAATGACTGGCTAAGTAATGAATACTCTTCCATGCCAGTGGATGGTAGTAGGTAGTGCAATAATGGCCTTGTTAGTTTAAGACAGTAGAACTAAATGATGGGAGAGGTTGAGGTGACAAGACGAACAGCGATGGAGAAATATTTGAAAAGGAAAAATGCAGACTCTGAGCTGGGCCCTGGACAACATTCTAACCCAGATGAAAAGCCTCGTATGAGCGAGCTTGAGGCAATACAGCGAAAGTTATCTTTCATTTGGATTTACTTTCACCGGGGATCTGACTGCACTGACTCCGTCATGCTTGGTGTGTAGGGAAAAGCTATCCAACAGTGCCATGGTCCCAAGAAAGCTTCAACATCAATGTGTCATTTTGTAACTTCTTTGGTTGTTGGTGTACCGTGGGATCTTTTCAATGTCAAAAATGTACCGCAGCTCAGAAAAGGTTGAAAAACACTGCAATAGAATGTAATACTCCAAATCAACCCTTAATGAATAAAGTACCATTATGTTATTATATTGACACTTTCAACATTATCACCATCAGTTTCAGATCATCCACTTTTCTTTTTCTTTTTAATTTGTCATTTTGGAAAAATCCTCTCCACGTTCACCTTGAGCGTCGAGTGTCTTTGTTCAGCGTCCCATCTGGTGAGTCAACAGTGAGACCTAGAGTTGTCCCAGAAACCACTTACCGTGGGAGTGAAAAGGAGCCACATCGAGACATTAATCCCCAAAACAATAATCCAATAGATAATGCGTGAGGGAGGCCATTTGAAGCAATGGAAAACAGGAGCGGGGGCGAGGGGCCCGGCAGAAGAGATTCATTCCTCCAGCAGCTAAGGAGATATCACTCACCGATTCATGGGTGCACTCAAGTGTACTATTTGCTTTTCAATTAGGCCATATCCAAATGGAAGATAGGGAGGTTTTAAAAGTATTAACATGCTAGTTAAAAGAGTTCAGGATTTTCTGCCTCACCATCCAATTTAGATAGAGTCCATCTGAACGATTAGCTGCTCAAACAAGCCGCCCTGGCAGAGCACACACACTGATAATAAATAGTTCTGGCCAAATGTAGCAAACATCCGACTGAATTAAGCTGCTATTAGGGCACAAGTGACATTTTAGGAACAATGTAAAAGGATATATCCTGAGGTAAGGTAGATGGCTACTGGGAAAGAGTTTTGTTGGATCCATTGTGATAAGATAATAAAAGTCAGGCTTTTTAATCAGTTTAAAGGAACCCCTTTATACATATATATGATTTTGATATTCTGTCTCAAAACTTGTCCCCTTAAAACAGGGGTGTCAAACTCATGTCCACTCTGGGCCACATCAGCATCATGTTTCCCTCAAAGGGCCGGTTGTAAATGTAAGACGGTGTAAATGTAACTACTCCTAACATATTGGTAAATAACTGTCTCTACATTTGATTATTGTTTATTCAAGTGTTAAAATATTGTACATGCAGTTATATAAATGTAAAAATATATTTAAGCACATTTCTGTTATAACTTAAATCCTTTTAATTTAGGGTTAATAAACCCACATTACTCTATCAAAGATCAAACTATTAAAGAAAATATCAAACACAAATATTACAAGTTATTACAATAACTTTGTTCAATAACTTTGTTCAATGCTTAATTAAAATCCTTTCAAGGGTGCGTTTGCACAATCCCACGTGAAGTATTTCATGTGTTTTAAAGCCAGTTTAAAGTAGTCTTCAATGTACTCACAATACATTTATATGTCAAGTGTACAGTAACCAGCCAAAGAGCTGCTTCTGTGACTTATGACTTTCTATCTCAGAATTATGACTTTCTATCATAGTTATGACTTTCTATCTCATAATTTCGACTATGTGGATATTTTTATTATCAAGTCTAACTTAATTTTATTTATTTTTTGTAACTTTTTTTTAAAACTTTTTTTTTTTTTTTGCTGGCGGATTCGCGGCCACATAAAATGACGTGGCGGGCCGGATTCGGGCCTTGAGTTTGAGACCCCTGCCTTAAGACTTTAAAGGCACTATGAGTGGGATTTGTCGATTGTGGTTTGTAAACATAACATTCAAAGTTGCGTGCTTACGATCTGGCTCCTGAGTTTAGACCAGAAACGTCCTGCGCACAGAAAACACAGGCAGAGGAGAGGGTCTCTGCAGATACAGACACCACCGCACTCCTGGTGGGTCAGAAGTCATGATTGAGAGGGATTATTTATCAGTCTATACAGCGTCTTTTTAGCTAATTCTACTCATTTTCCTTCCTGTGGTTTAGTCATGTTGAGACAGTGTGTTTCCACAGCCCAGGCACCAGGAACAAAACGATTGAATGGCATTGTACATTTTTTCAAACCACAGATATGTTCAATGTCACTTTTTTTTGTGCATTTGGTCAGAGCAAGTGACGTAGAATATTGAGCGGGCGGAATTGAAAGTTAAGTGGTATAATAACGAGTATAACAAACGAGAAAGTCCACTACTGAAAATTCACAGGTGGATCAACAAACACAGGACTTTCACCTTGGAGACAGCTGTTAGTGTCCAGTGTGAAACAAAAAGTACATTTTGACTTTAAGGTTGTTACACAACGTTATGTAAGAAAGTCTGCTTAAGGTCGGTTGTTTATTTACGCTTATTAAGTTGTTACGTTATTGTTTTAACAAACTTTTTCTAACCTCAAGAAGTGTTGTTGCCTTAAAAACCAATCGTTTCCCAACGTTAACCAGGTGGCCTTGTGCGTTTCTGCAGGCGTGATAAGAGGCTGAAACGTATTCATGAAACGTTTAGGTTGGGAAACGTTGACTCTCAATGTATATATGAAACACTACGCATGCACTTTATATGTTACAGAGCTAGCATGCCACCGAAGTTAGCTAAATACAGCTGTGTTACGTTCTGAAATCAGTTATTAGCTCGCTACTTCCGCAGGAAACGCGAAAATAAAAAAGGGCAAATTCTGGAGCCAAAACAAATAAAACAAGCATGAGGAATGAATGGACTTCTAGTTGACTCGCATACGTCCAGAGAGCTATGTAGAGACACAGTGTTAGATGTCAGAAAACACAGTGATATTACTGCTCCAGTTCAGATGCAATTCATATCTGTTTGAAGTGCATTATCAGTTCTTATCTTCTGTATCTGTATTCACTGTGCATGTATGGACGTATGTGCAGCGCTATGTGTCATAGTCAGATAAACGCAGCTTGTTTCTAGTTCTTACAGTGTTGTAACGCAGCTCTTATCATCCCCTCACAGAGACAAACAGACCTAAATGATCCAGTTATAAGCTTTTATTGATCTGCTGCTGGTCCTTTTATGACATGCTTGTGCTGTTGTTCCCATCCCACACCATTGATTTTTACTGCTGTGTAAACAGCAGGCCCCCTTGTAAAAGTGCCTCAGTCCACAGCAATGTGTTGGGCAGGCTGTGTGTGTGTGTGTGTGTGTGTGTGTGTGTGTGTGTGTGTGTGTGTGTGTTTGGATTCAATGATATGGTAATAATCCCAGATCAATGGGAGATAATGTTTAAGGGTGCTACTCCTTTTACTGACATATGGGCTTTGACAAGCAGCTGAATAATGTTTCCTTTTCCTGCTCATGTCAGAGGGCCCTCCTTCTGCTCTCCCATTGGTCAAGAGAACTGGATGTCATGGACGTGGTCTGTCAGGCCAGCCTGTAATGACTGCTTCTTCATTTTCGCCTACTTTCTTTGTATTTCTTTTGGTTTTTGATAAAGAGAAAAAAAGCTTTGCACACAGCATATACTTCAGGGTTGGAGGTGCACGGCAATGGATAAACACGTAATCATTCAAAACTAATCACAAGTGTTTGGGTGATAAACTGTGCACTAATCCTTTTTTCAGCACAAACTCGACTGTAAATCTGATTTATTGTTCAGTCATTTAACAAAAGAGTAAGCTGCCAGGAACAGTCAAATATATAATAACCTTCAGAGGTGCACAACTCTCTCAAAATATGAATAAAGAATAAAAAATACACACAAAGTGCAACAGAAAAATATAAGAAATATAAATATTATACGATCTATTTTTATGTAAAATAATTTTAGCGCGAATTTTATTGTTCCTCTTTCATTGAAAGTCGATATTAATATGTTTTTTTTTAATTCTTTTACAAAAAATGGTTATAGTATACAAACAGTGATACAGTGTGAAAGCCCAACATCAGCACTTTCGGCATGCTTTCTCAGCTTGTCTCTATATGAGACATAAATAAAGTTATGCTTCTTATACAGTATGTTACATGTGTACATGTACAATATGCTCTGTGTATTCACCGATGAATAGACAGACTTCTGTCATTTCAGTGTAGGCCATTCACTGCATGTTCAGTCGTTGTCCTCAGTGTATTCTCACCAACGTACAAAATACCCGGTTGCATTCTGGGGGGTCTCGTCAAACCTGACACACTTGGCTAGGTATCCAAGAAGAGGAGAGACAAAGTAATACTTTAATTCTGGTTCTCATAAACAGGCACTGGACCAAATTTGTCCATAGGGAGTCCAATTAGGTCCACAAACAGACGTGAAGACAGGTTGATACATCATTGGCTGATGTTTTTAGAGACCCCCTGAAATTTTGCAATTGAGGCTTTTCGGACACTCATTGTCACCTTTACACAGCATTTGTGCTCCACAGTCACCTGCACACTACCAAACTTCATCATCAGCAGCAAACCTTCCACCGCTGTTTCCGGGCAGATTGGCTGTTGTGCCGAGCCTTCTAGCCATATAGCAACCAACCTTGACAGTTGGTCCCAATACACAAACATCATCCTGCTTCACTACTAATCAGCAGATCAAAGTCTGGTTTAAACTGGACTTTCTATTAAATTGCAGGTTAATCAGGGATTTGGAACCATTCTAACTAACCTGTTTTTTGGCCTTAATTCATATTTTGAAGAGAAGTTACTGATTCAATATACTTGTCAGCAGCACAAAGTAACAAAATGTAGTCCAGGGAGGTGTGATTAGCCGCAGTGAATGAAAAACCAAAGACAGGGTGTGGAATTCAAAGGAAGAGGCAGAGCATTGAGCTTAAAGTTCAGGCCTCACACACACACACACACACACACACACACACACACACACACACACACACACACACACACACACACACACACACACACACACAGGCATCACTGCTGGCCTTTGCTTATTAATGTGTGGTTTCAGGAAACTATTGTTGCGCTGATGTTTCCAGCTATAATGTGACTGGCCAGAACAATGCGGTGTTAATTTGTTTGGTTTCCGGCGAAGGACTGTGAAAACAGTGATGGCCACAGAGACAGGAAAGGACATTAATAGATGAAGGAATGCTCGGGGACGGGGTGGCGGGGTGCTGGGCAATGTCCTCAGTGAAGGAGGATGTTGGACAGAGAAAGAGAAGGTTAAAGCTAACATTAGCATATAGCGATGAATTAAAGCACACATTGTATAACCGCAATGTAATTAGTACATACACAATTAGCATTTAGCTCACTGATGGTGGCAACAGAGAGCAGTGTTTAGGAATAGGACTGGTTGTGTTCCCAGTATTTTGTGGACTTTTTGTGGAAAGCAGACATTTTGACTCAAAGTTGGAAAAGCACAGATGTTATAATAACATTAATAATGGATCTGTTGTGCTCAGATGTCCCAGTAAGTCATGCCAGTGTGCCTGTGAGCAAGCATGACCAATACCAGGACCCTGAAACTCAAGCTGTGTGTTTTCTTACTGTCACATGTCAATAAACAAAAAGTGTCTGAGGACAGCGTCTCTGTGCCATCATTAGACACTCAGAGCAACGTATAGTGTTGAGAGCGAGAAAATTCACTGAGGGCGGGAGGGAAGTGGTGTCCAGTGTGAAACCATAGACTGTATATAAGAGGTGGACATAATCATCGTGACGTCACCCATTGGTTTGTGGACTGCCATTTTGAAGCCTCGAGTTTGGAGATTTGGTCGTCGCCATCTTGGCTTTTTTGCAACCGAAGAACGGGCGTTACCATATTTAGAATTTGGAGGAGTGACGTTAAGACGCCATATACAGCTCTGATAGCGGCAGTGACCTGTTCGTCACAGTCCGCCCTAAAGCATACTCTGCTTTATGGTCTATTTGACTCTAAATGGACCATCATTTATTGCTACATGCTGTATTGAAGAAGACTTGAAAGAGACCATAAACTCATGTTTACAATGTTTACTGATATCAAGTGAGAAGTAAAATAGACTTCTAAACAATCGGACAACTTTTTGCAACCGGAGGAGTCTCCTCCTGCTGGTCAGTGGAGAGTGCAAGTTTTAAGAAACTTCCGCATTGGTTTTACTCTGCAGAACCGGAGTTTGCTGCCTGTGTGTAACCAAAAATGCAGTTATTTTTACTGACGATGTTATGTCACATGAAACTACATCGCTGAGTCACATGACGTAACATTGATAGCTTAAGTTACAAAATACAAACATACTAATTCTAACTCAAACCATGATCTTTTCTCTAACTTTAACTGAGAAGTTTTGTTGGCAAATGCGACCGTTTCACAATGTTTACGGTTCTCTTAATGACATTCAGAGCATTAGCAGCAAACACTATTAGCTATGTAAAGATATATAGTGGAGTCATTTCTACCTGAGCAGAAAATGAAGTCACTCTCCATCTGTGCGTGTTGTTATCAGAGCTTCTCCTTGCTTTGTGTGCATAGCTGGGTTGGCAGCGCATGCTCTTAGTGCACGTGAGCGTGCCCCACTGCTTTCATATGGCGGTAACCGCTGATAACCCCATCCCCACCGATGGCGTCATCGCGGAAGCGTAGCACCCACCGTTTCCCCCTCAGGTAAACAGTGTTAGCTCTGTCAGCCCTTTTGCGGTTGTTTGCACTGTTAGTGCTGTTGGCACTGTTACCTGGTAGCCGCCACCTCAGCCGTCGCCATGTTGAGAGCCGTGTGGAGGCAATAGATGTGCTCTGAATTCCGTATTGAGCACTTTTAAGTGTGATGGGCTCATGGTCTCATGACATGGTGAATTATCATGATGCTCACACAGGGTCGAGATTTTCTATAATAAAATTTAAATGTGTGTTGTTAGAGGCAGGCAGCATGGAAACCCCATGAAAAGCCTAGACGTGTAACATTCCTCATCATATTTTGATGTACCTGTGGTTTAACAGTGACGAGTCAGTCTGAGTCCCATTTACAGGGATGACTTTGTTGGTGGAAAAACAAATGTATATGGAATTCAATATAATACTTTATACAGTTCTGACACCTTCAACACTAATACTTTGTTTAATCATTCACACTGTATACCCTGTAAAGGAAACATTGTTTCAAAAAAGGATATATAAGATTCACATTTTACAAAGTGTCAACTGTTTTTCCGAGCAGGTATCATTTCTTTTAGGTTACTTTTTGTTGTTTTTTGAACTAAACTTTACTGGTTTCAACTAATATGGCTACGATGATCAGTCAGTTTTGTATGTGAGGTATTTGTCTGCACTATACAGAAAGTCTAGGGAGTCCATGTCCATGCCAAAAAAAACTCTCCATGGACGCTGTTGCATTCTTGTTATCCATGAAAAGGGTTATCTGAGACAATGAGGGTAACAGGATATGCTGTTTTATCACTTCCTCCCAGTCCCACTTTGTTAAAGACTGCATCACAGTGAGCGAAGGAAAAGAGAAGAAGGTGGAGAGAAACCAAAGAACTGAAAGGATAAAGAGGAAGTATGGTGACAAAAAAGTAACTGACTGAAAAGCAGATTTAACATGTGAAATCCAGCCATTTATTGTCTTGTTGGAGATTTGACACGGGCTGAGTAGAGATGGAGTCCAGACTGCTCAGTTTAAAGCTTTGCCACCTGGTAGGTAAAAGTACTTGACTTCTGGTTGGTGGTGTACGACACAAGATATGGATTCACTTTATTAAAAACAGTTTTTTTCTGGATAGCATGATTCCATCAGTAAAACATAATTTAATAATAATTCATTTAATTTTTAATAATACAAATTTCCCCCTGAGGATGAATAAAGTACATATCTATCTATCTATCTATCTATCTATAACGCTGTATCTTATAATAAAGTTAGAATTTTTGGTGTAAGAGCCGTTTCCCTAACAAAGACCACGCCAGTAACGATATATTATATATTGAAGGTGAAGAGCCAAGATGATGCAGGAGGGATGGATTAAAGGCCCGGAGGGAGGGCTGAGGGTTGAAGGGATGGGGGTCGAGAGACATGGGGACGAAGGAGGAGAGGGACAATGGAATGATGTCAGCTGAAGACGGTTGGGAACCGGGGGGGAGTCGAGACTCTCAGGGATACCCTGCCTCTGATGCGTATAGGACGTGTTTCATCCTAACGGAGACCTTCTGATTAACATGCTGATGTGTGTGTATGTGTGGGACAGTCCTGGACAGGGTGCCCCTAAGAACATTTCTACTGAAGACATTATCTGTAGCCCTAACTATAAACTATAAACCTGAACCAGCCCTAATTATAAACCTGAACCAGCCCTAACTATAAACCTGAGCCAGCCCTAATTATAAACCTGAACCAGCCTTAACTATAAACCTGAACCGGCCCTAATTATAAACCTGAACCAGCCTTAACTATTAACCTGAACCAGCCCTAATTATAAACCTGAACCAGCCTTAACTATTAACCTGAACCAGCCCTAACTATAAACCTGAACCAGCCCTAACTATAGACCTGAACCAGCCCTAATTATAAACCTGAACCAGCCTTAACTATAAACCTGAACCAGCCCTAATTATAAACCTGAACCAGCCTTAACTATTAACCTGAACCAGCCCTAATTATAAACCTGAACCAGCCTTAACTATTAACCTGAACCAGCCCTAACTATGAACCTGAACCAGCCCTAACTATAGACCTGAACCAGCCCTAATTATAAACCTGAACCAGCCTTAACTATAAACCTGAACCAGCCCTAATTATAAACCTGAACCAGCCTTAACTATTAACCTGAACCAGCCCTAACTATAGACCTGAACCAGCCCTAACTATAAACCTGAACCAGCCCTAACTATAGACCTGAACCAGCCCTAACTATAAACCTGAACCAGCCCTAACTATAAACCTGAGCCAGCCCTAACTATAAACCTGAACCAGCCCTAACTATAAACCTGAACCAGCCCTAACTATAAACCTGAACCAGCCCTAACTATAAACCTGAACCAGCCCTAACTATAAACCTGAGCCAGCCCTAACTATAAACCTGAGCCAGCCCTAACTATAGACCTGAACCAGCCCTAACTATAAACCTGAGCCAGCCCTAACTATAAACCTGAACCAGCCCTAACTATAAACCTGAACCAGCCCTAACTATAAACCTGAGCCAGCCCTAACTATAAACCTGAACCAGCCCTAACTATAAACCTGAGCCAGCCCTAACTATAAACCTGAACCAGCCCTAACTATAAACCTGAACCAGCCCTAACTATAAACCTGAACCAGTCCTAACTATAAACCTGAGCCAGCCCTAACTATAAACCTGAACCAGCCCTAACTATAAACCTGAACCAGCCCTAACTATAAACCTGAACCAGCCCTAACTATAAACCTGAGCCAGCCCTAACTATAAACCTGAACCAGCCCTAACTATAAACCTGAGCCAGCCCTAACTATAAACCTGAACCAGCCCTAACTATAAACCTGAGCCAGCCCTAACTATAAACCTGAACCAGCCCTAACTATAAACCTGAGCCAGCCCTAACTATAAACCTGAACCAGCCCTAACTATAAACCTGAACCAGCCCTAACTATAAACCTGAACCAGCCCTAACTATAAACCTGAGCCAGCCCTAACTATAGTCCTGAACCAGCCCTAACTATAAACCTGAGCCAGCCCTAACTATAGACCTGAACCAGCCCTAACTATAAACCTGAGCCAGCCCTAACTATAGACCTGAACCAGCCCTAACTATAAACCTGAGCCAGCCCTAACTATAAACCTGAGCCAGCCCTAACTATAAACCTGAGCCAGCCCTAACTATAAACCTGAGTGTAGAGAAGCTAATACAGGAGTAATATGATCTATTTTCTTAGTTCTTGTTAGTACACGAGCTGCAGCATTCTGAATCAACTGCAGAGGTTTAAGAGTCTTATTAGAGCAGCCTGATAATAATGAATTGCAGTAATCTAGTCTAGAGGTAACACATGCATGAACAAATCTTTCACTTTGGGACAGGATGCGCCTGATTTTTGAAATGTTACATATGTAATATATATATTATATATATGTTACATATGTTATATGTATATTATACATATATATGTACGTATATTTATATACGTACATATATACATTGTTTTTCTCTCAGGCTCTCTATTCTTCCCTCACGCTGCTGTCTCTCTGTGTGTCTCTGTGTCGGTTGAGTCGTGTCTGAAGTCAGTGATGGTACCCAGAGGATTTGCCTATCAGTAACAGCACATGTTCTCCTGTTAAAAACAACAACAAGCTATCTAAGAGCACACACACGCGTCTGCCGGGGCGTACGGCCGCGCTGCTTTACTGAACACCCTGCATGTGTGTGTGTATGAGTGTGTTTGTGCGTGTGTGTGTTTGTTTATATATCTCTGCCTCTCTTTCACTTCCCCAATCCAAATGAAAGAGAAGACAATTTCACAACTGGGACACACAGACTTGAGTAGCGCACACATATTTTCAGACACACACACTGATGAGGTTAAGATCAGTTCAAGAAATACAACCTATAATAATGATAATCTTCCACATCCCTAATTTTGACACATAGGACAGATTGTTCTCTAATAGCTTTAAGAGGCGTACTAACGCTTCCCTAAAAATATGTAGTTTTTTCTTAATACTACATTATTGAAGAAACATTATGACTTTAGAATACAACTTTTTTTTCTTCTCAAAACAGTGTAAATTTGCATTTATTCTAATTTAATTCTCTAATTATTATTTTCTTTTCTTTAGCAGTGTCCCCCAAATCCAGTCTGTAATGTCACATTTACTCAAATACCATAATTAGTATACATTTTAGGTTATTGAATGGTTTTGTCAACCATTCACAGAAATGGTTATTATTATTATATTATAAACATTATACTTACATACTAACACTATGTATTACTAAGTACTATTTTCAGTACAGGGCTTCTAAATTGTAACATAGTATTTTTTACAGTGTGTGGCATTGCAACCTTTACTGAATTAAAGATGAATACATTGATGAACATGTGATGTATGTGACATCTCTCCAGATTCTGTGAATCAGTAGCTATCTCCCTATTTCTTTCAACCTGTCCACTCAGAACAGTCTTGCATACATCTCTTACAGACAATAAGAACTTTTGGACATTGTATCTCATGATGTCTTGAACATCAACACGTTGAGAGTCTTTTGGACCCAGTCTGGAGCCCGGGGGGGGGGGGGGGACCATTATCTTTGTTAGACTTCCTCTCCTTAGAGCTTGATGAATCTGCGTAGCGCGATGATCTTGACCTCTTCATTCAGAAAAAACAGAGGTGAAGAGTCCACAGCGGTGCAGACAGAAAGACTGCACTGCAAATAATCCATAATCTGCAGGGGCTGTGATTCAGCATGCAGACTAACGCTCCACGTATAGCTTCAGGATTCCTTTGGTTCTTCTTTTCACGTGTATTTTCCAAAGAAAGTCGTGTCCGTTTGACATTTATTCACTTACACTCATTAACCAACACAACCACTCTCTTCCCCGATGGCCACTGAACACTTCCAGCATGAGGAAAGTTCACAGTCTGTAAACCCAATCGCTGGCGAGACAAAAGTCTTGGAAACCTTGGGAAAGTAAAATGACTTTCTTTTGGTTAGTGAACTTGTATTTTGTAGCGTGCGAAGGAGAAATAGAAGCAGAGAGAGAGAGGGATTGATAAAGTATCTGTGTACGTATGTTAACATTCCTCCTGGTGCCTGTCCACTTGACGGAGACAAGAGAGACAACTGGCAAGCCTCTGAGAGGTTTACGTCTGCTGAGCAATAATCATGCACGTCCATGTGTGAGTGTGGCAGTATAAGTGGTGAATGTGGCTGAGCAAACTCAACACTGTGAGAGACACTCGAAGACCCATCAGAGCCTTTTGTCCTGCTGACAAGAGCTCTCCACCGAGACAGACATCCACCTAGAACAACTTCTTCAAAGCCAAGCCCACTGTCCCCCCCGGCGGCAGAAATCTGGCAGCTCCTTTCGAAACAAGCTACGTTCATACAAACATGCTGAGGCTGTTTGTAGAGTATCGATTATTAAAAGACAAGGGGGGCGACTAACACTCCCAAGCTGAAAAACAGGCAGGTCCCTTGACCTCTTACCTCAAGATATGTGAATGAAAACGGGTTCCACTGGTACACACAAGTCCCCCCTTTACAAACATGCCCACTTCATGATCATCCCTTCAGTTTGGGGCAAAGAACATGCAGCTTTTAGCAGTATACATGTGTTATTTTTGCTTATTCTAAAAATTGTGTATTTGATTATTTCTGCATACTGGGGTCACTAAACAGTCTTGGAATTGCATAAAATTGTGTATGACTGGAAAGATGAGACTCATGTGTGATGATTTTAGTCCCCATAGAACTGTTGTGACCTCTAAGATGATCTCAGCCTCATGAAGCTTTACGACCACAAACTACAGATCGAGGGCGTTCAGAGGATGTATGACGTTCCTCAGTATATGGTGTCCTCTGTATCATTCTCGTATTATAAGGGAGTTTCTGCAGTTTCCTCAACAGAAGCGCTCCCCATCCAAACGCAGAAAAAAGCCTTTCTCCCAGAAATCTTCAAATATCAAGAGTTATTGACACCAAATCACAGCATGGATTCCTCTTGGTCTTGGTGTCTTAATGTGATATTTTGGAGGGATTTTTGATCATTTTTGATCAATTCTTGAGCAGTCAGAAATGGTCAAATTTAGCACCAACTCTGTGCAACAAATAGTAAGTATGGTAAATTGCAACCACTTATGAGTCATAAGTTGGCATGGGAATGTCTGTCATGTACCTCCACCAAAACCTTCTAAGCCCTTTTCACTGTCGCAATTTACTTTAACTGTGAATACATTCTTTTTTATTTAAGACTAGACTAGACAACTTGGCACACACTGCTGAGCTTCATTTTGCTTATCAGTAGTATAGTGAGTGAAAAGAATACATCTTTTCACTTTGAAATGTAGCATAAAGTATAATGTTATTATTTCATATATTTCATGTTGTAATATCATTTTGAAAAGTTGTTACCTTGATTGTACTTTTTCATACAATTTTTTTTAATCAAATACGTTTCCCAACAACGCTGCTAGTTCTGCTTGATTAGAATAAAAATAAAAAGTGGGTAATCAATGTCTACTTGGCATAACAGCATGGGTACATATCAAGATCTGGGTGTGGCCTTCTTGTAGTGTGTCACTAGAGATATTCCACTAATAGCTACTTTAATCTTTGTTGTTACAAAGGATACAAAGGTATAAACACCAACAACGGAAGAACATGAAAAATAAGGCATATTATCTATGGTACTAAATAGATGTTTAAGATTTAAATACATGTATATCTGTACTGAAAGTAAGTGGGTAGACGGTAATAGAGAGACACAATGTATAAAGTGGAGCTCAAAGGATGTCACGTTTCATACAGGGGTTTCTCAGTGCATGTTTACTGAATGCAAAGCATTCTGGGGTGTACCCTGTACTGTGTGTGTAAATGAATGCATGACGGATGTATCATTGTTACTGTATAATTGATGAGAGGAGGAGCCTCTTGGTAGTGGATTAAATGTATTAGATTCAAATGTGACATTAAAAGTATTTTCTAACATAATGTATTTCAAGGGAAACTAAAACATGTAGTTTGGTAAGACAAATCTGTAAAACACATCGGAGGAGGATAGTAAGAGAGCTCTCTGTGTCTCCCTCTGCAGGTCAGCACTGCTTAGTTCTGCCTCACAGTCAGCTGCTCAGCTGTTCTCTGAGGGCGGTGGAACAACGAGTTCAAAGTGAAACACACAAATAAACACCACTGACAGGCCTTTGCCATACTATTACAACACTTTTGAAGCCGTGCACAGGAAAGAGACGTCGGTTGTAGTCCTGTAAAGGGTCAGTACTACTGATACACCACTGCACAGCGCCTGTAAAAGAGTCACTTTGGCACTTTTCAACATGGACCCTATTCCACAGTGTTTTGTGTCTAAACTTGGTTATTGGTCACTAAAATGACTAAAAACATGGTTGAAAAATGCGGGTTACCCTTTACCTTCAGCAGTTGCAAACATACAGCAGAGCTTAAAGGTTTCTACACATAGTTGATTCGTTCATTACTTTGTAAGGATAATGTAGAAACGTTTAGAAGGCATACTAAAATGACAGTCCACCAGCAGCAGTTGGCAGCCATGTGTCGTTCCAAACAACCTCTACACAATGGGTGCATTATGTAAAAACCTTTTTCACCAGTATAAAATCGTTTTATGAAAATGTTTATGTTTTTACTGCCTACCAAAGATATTATGGACTGCTACTTAGATGAACACAAACACGACAGATATGACTTGTTCCACCGAGGATTTCCACAGTTTAGGCCAGGATGTTTAAATCACAAATCATATCTCACAAACAATATGTAACACTACACCTACTGCTGCTGAGCAGGCGGCGTGCAGTGGGGTTCATAGAGCTTGTCTCTGAAAACAGCTTCCATTGATGCTATGAGAGCGGTGAGAGAGAACCAGGACGGTGAAGCTACAGACCAGACTGCTGAGCAATGAGCTGAGGCTCAGCGAAGGTTTAAATTCGAGGGGAGCAGCACATTCAGCTGATCATTCTGTGTCATTCTCATATTATCCCTGCTTCCAGTCTTTGTCGCTAAGCTGGGTAAACACACCCAGGAGGCGGTTTTCTATTTGGTTTGTATCAAACTTGTGTTTTTCCCAAAATGTTGAACTGAGACTTAAAACAATGTCCAGTGGACCTTGTCTGAAACATCTGGACAACCTCCATGGCTTCAACGGTGGACTGTCTCCATTCCAGGATGTCCTTCAGTGGTATTTGTGAGGAGGGTAACTTACAATAGAGGTCAGTGCTTGTATAGCAGCCCGTGCTCCGGACAGACACAGGAAGCTGGCAGGAAGCTGGCAGAGCATGGAGAGGAAGAGCACTCGGAGAGAAGAATAGGCAGAGGGACAGTTCACAGTAGACCCTCACTGCTGTGATCCACATATCCTCTCTGAAAAGGGACATGTGCACACATGATTATCACTTGGTAGGAATTAAATAACACTGACGGCGTTGTCGCAGAAACGTAGCACCCACCCTCCAGTTCCCCTGCAGGGAACACTGTTAGCTCTATCAGCAAAGTTGCTGTTGTTTGCGCTGTTAGAACCATTAGCGCTGTTAGAACCGTTTGCATTTAGCCACCAGCTGCACGTGGGAGGAGTTTGCATTCAGTTTAGACAACAACCCTACTTGGTTAGGTTTAAGAAAAGGTCATGGTTTGGGTTTAAATTAGGCCTTTCAGAAAGCCCCAAAGGCAAACTTCTCCCATGTGCCAGCCGGCAGAGGAAATAGACGTTTATGTTTATTTTCCATCCATCTATCTGTCATCTTATATCTTTACAGTCCTGCCTTTCTTTTCCTCATTGTATACCATCTGTGTGTCTGTTCCCACAAACTCTGACACATTTCCTATACTGTTGGTATGTGTGTGTGTGTGTGTGTGTGTGTGTGTGTGTGTGTGTGTGTGTGTGTGTGTGTGTGTGCGTGCGTGCGTGCGTGCGTGCGTGCGTGTGTGTGTGTGTGTGTGACCGACTTCTTGTTTTTGGTGGAGTAATAAGGAAACTCATAGTCAGGGCTTTTGTGAGGAGCTTATTGTCAACCACACACTCCTAATGGGCCAATCCATTTCGAGAAGAATAGCAGGAAATAGAAAGTGGTTGTGTAAGTTGGTCAAGGCCTGCTGCCTTATTCAAAATCTAGTTTCAAACAATGTGGTAACCTTCTGTGGTTCCATTTATTGTTATCCACCACACCCCTCAAGTGGCTCACTTACACATTGACATAGTTATTCATTTAGCTTAGAACTAGAAGTAGAGAATATGAGGAAACCCAAGTCTTGTGCTGTTTATAATGACACAGGCACACATTCACACACAATATAATAATAATGATAATACACCTATTAGTATTTTAATAGAACTCTTCATATATATATATGAAAGACTAAAAGTCAGGATATCTTAGTCTCTTCTTTTTAAAATCTGTCTCTCACAAGACCCAAGCAAAGTCAAAGTTTGAATGCAGGACTAGTATTCTGACATTGTTACTTTTACTTCATAAAAGATTAAATAGCTGGATATATAATCCACCACTGCCAGCATATAACAGCTGAAAGTACTTTGTATACCATATATAAACTATTGGTGAAAGACCTAACACAGCATGTGGGTAGACAACAATAGTTGTCTCCATATAAAGTTGCAAAACAATAAGCACCGTAATCACTTTGAAAGGCCACAGTGACCAAGATACCACTTTTACTATTCATGTGCTTGAGCTGAAACTCTTCCTGCATTGAGTGGTAACTGCAGACTATCTGTGGATCTTTAGCTGAAGACTAGAGAAAACCAAAGCACGAGGTAGAGCACCATCTGATTTCTGTTTCAGAGTCAGTGATGCTGCAGTCTGCATTTTAAAGTTGAATTCACTGATTTCCAAGTGCAGGTTCAGTATTATCAGACGTATAAATATTAGTATTATTTCTGGTTATTTTCCTTTTTTTTAAATAATAAGAATTTCAGTACATACCACCTCCTCACTCTCCTGTCATGCCTGCATTTGTTTATTTACTCATTGCATGGATCCAAAACTCAACATTTGATCTTGAGTTTGACTGCTGACTTTGCGTTTTAAATCTGCAGTGGTGAATAAAGGCTTCTTCGTGGTGTTTTTTCACATTTTACAGTCCTGTATGAGTCAAATGTACACACAGGGAGCAGCTGAAGTTCGTTTTGTTGGCTTCAAAGTCCGGCGAATCACAAGGTTTCTTTTTCCTGTTGCTCCCTCTTTTTCTGCTGACCGTAGCAGGTGCCCTGAAATCCATGATACACACACACACACACACACACACACACACACACACACACACACACACACACACACACACACACACACACACACACACACCCACAGTTCTTGGTTTCCTTCTCTTTCACACATTCAGAAATGTAGTCATCATACTTAGAATCTGAAGACAGAAATGGCCAGTGACAGGGTCCATGCTGCGCTGCCTGACCCTCCCAGTCAAAGTGAAGAGGAGAACAAAGAAGAAGAGAGGGCTTTTGGTAATATCTTTGCTGAGTTAGAATCCGTGGACCTGCCTCTAGGAACCACCTTAAGGTAAAGCTGTGCAATATTCAGGACTTTTTTGTTTTTTTTTCATCTGGAGGGAGTTAACCTGACCTACAAAATGAATGATTTCAAATGCTGTTTGGTCCTAATATTCACATCAAGAGCCAACAACCAAGGAAACATGCATGCATTTTATATTTGCTTGTAATACCAAAGGTGTAATTGAGCTTTTAGTGCAATGTGCTGTTAAAACACTTTAAACAGCTAAATAAATTAGCCTTATGAGTGCTCGAGTACTTGTTTTGACCCACTTATTACTTCAACCAACTGACTGGTCGAAATGTATGGAACCATGTGCAGGCTGGTATCAAAAAACAAGTTTGGGGGATTAGTATTTAAATCTATTTTTTTATCTACAGGTGACTGTGTACTTATATTTTGAATTTTTTGGACTTCAGAATTGAACAACATTAAACACCTTTTTTTTTTCTTTTTCGAAAGATGAATATACAAAACTATTTAAGTGGGTATCCATTCTCAATCAATACAACTAAATGTGGTTTTAAGTCATTTATACAGCCTGTGTAATTGCTTTGTTCTTATGGAAAACATGATAAACAATTTAATTATAATGTTACTTGCTAAGCTGATATACATTCGTATACATTCTATAATTCAGCAATGGAGAAAACAACTAACAACCCATATGGTTTTCCATGTTGGCCAATGGCCACAGTGTTTTGAGGTAAATGTTTGGGGATGTGTAAGTGTGTTCCTGTGACTAACCTAATGTAACGTACAGGATGCTGTACTAACCTAATGTAACGTACAGGAGGCTGTACTAACCTAATGTAACGTACAGGATGCTGTACTAACCTAATGTAACGTACAGGATGCTGTACTAACCTAATGTAACGTACAGGAGGCTGTACTAACCTAATGTAACGTACAGGATGCTGTACTAACCTAATGTAACGTACAGGATGCTGTACTAACCTAATGTAACGTACAGGATGCTGTACTAACCTAATGTAACGTACAGGAGGCTGTACTAACCTAATGTAACGTACA
Source organism: Anarhichas minor (assembly GCF_050575085.1). Lineage (NCBI taxonomy): Eukaryota > Metazoa > Chordata > Actinopteri > Perciformes > Anarhichadidae > Anarhichas > Anarhichas minor. The sequence continues at coordinate 2,284,621 of NW_027466463.1, read as the reverse complement.
GGATGCTGTACTAACCTAATGTAACGTACAGGATGCTGTACTAACCTAATGTAACGTACAGGATACTGTACTAACCTAATGTAACGTACAGGATGCTGTACTAACCTAATGTAACGTACAGGAGGCTGTACTAACCCAATGTAACGTACAGGATACTGTACTAACCTAATGTAACGTACAGGATACTGTACTAACCCAATGTAACGTACAGGATGCTGTACTAACCTAATGTAACGTACAGGATGCTGTACTAACCTAATGTAACGTACAGGATGCTGTACTAACCTAATGTAACGTACAGGAGGCTGTACTAACCCAATGTAACGTACAGGATGCTGTACTAACCTAATGTAATGTACAGGATACTGTACTAACCCAATGTAACGTACAGGAGGCTGTACTAACCCAATGTAACGTACAGGAGGCTGTACTAACCCAATGTAATGTACAGGATACTGTACTAACCTAATGTAACGTACAGGAGGCTGTACTAACCTAATGTAACGTACAGGATGCTGTACTAACCTAATGTAACGTACAGGATACTGTACTAACCTAATGTAACGTACAGGAGGCTGTACTAACCTAATGTAACGTACAGGATACTGTACTAACCTAATGTAACGTACAGGAGGCTGTACTAACCTAATGTAACGTACAGGAGGCTGTACTAACCTAATGTAACGTACAGGAGGCTGTACGTGGAAACAAAGCTGCTGACGTTGAATTCCTTACAGCTGTAGTGCGCCCCCACCGACCAGACGTCATACTGAACGGCACTCTGCTGTAGCTGCAGTGATAGCCATAATACACACATAACAATCATGGCGGAGAATGAAACCCTGGAGTGTATAACGGAGCACGAGCGGATTTTACAGGAAATTGAGAGCACCGACACGGCTTGTGTTGGTCCCACTCTCCGGTAAGAATATACTGCTTCTTAAGAAGTCCTCACCAATCATAATGTCCGTGTGTGTTATTGCATCTGCTAGGCTGTAAGACCTTTTGTTCATGAGCTAGCTTGGCTGTCTTAGCCACCGGCAGGCTAACATGAGCTATTCTAGCTAACAGAGCTATATGGTGTTGAAATGAAGCGTGAGCCTAGCTGGCTTGTTAGCTAACAGGCCAACAGTGACCACTGGTTCATTCAGTTGAACGCAGCTATAGCACAACCGCGTAGTGTGCGTGTGTATATGTGCGTGTGTTCCAGGTTCTGTGCCTTGATGAACGGCTGGTGACCTGTCAATATGTAAACATCAGTTGTGGGTGTGGCTGTGGTACACCACATCTTGTTATCATTATGTTGCTGATGTTGGCTAACAGTGCTAACAATTTGGGCTAGTTATTTAGCAATTAACGTGAGTTGTTAAGAAATTAGAAAAGGTATGCTACTGGCATTCCAATATAACGGTACGATGGTTGGATGAGTCATCTAGAAAACCCGGTGTTGTGACGTGGTTGATAATGTGTGATATAGATGATGTAGATCCGTTCTACAGCACACTGCATTGATGTTGTTAGTTAGCTACCAAGCTAGCTTCAAAGGCCCTAATGACAGACATTAGTTTGACAAGCTAGTGTTCAGCTGAATGCCTCTCTCACACACACACCTGTCTCGTAGACATGCCCGGAGGCCGTGGTTGTCTTTCAGCATACCTGAGTAAAGCAGTGAAAAGATGCCCTCAAGGTAACATTACATCCACGCCTCGGTTAGTTTCAGTTTTAGTGTACGATCTTATTAACGCTGTCATTCTTTTATTAGATGACCTAGACGGCCTACATTAGTTGTTGAAAATGACACTTATCTAAGTCGATGCACTAATATGCTGCTTTCATGATTGATGAGTTTCTCTCTCACACTATCCCTAAATATAAACGTCAGTGTTGAAGTCACATTTGATCTGCTCAGAATATTAGTAACAGGTTGAGGGGGAAAGGTCAGGTACTCTAAATCGCTACAGTCAGAAATGGAGACATTATCTCTACTTTGTATGCATTTGTAAATGTAATTATTTGTACCTTGTGGCAAGTACAGGAATGGTCTGCCTGCAGTTTCAAGGATCAAACTTGGGCAAAACAAGAAGGCTCCTGGCCACCATAAAGCCAACGTTTCCCAATGGTCTATGACGTCTGCATACATTTGAATGCTTTAGTGTTCATTTCCCTTCTCTCCTCAGTGCAGGTGACTGTGTTTGCTTATATTGTGTGGGCTGCCCGGCAGTTAGCTCCTTCTGGGTGTGGACTAATCCATAATTACAATAGTTAGTTTTACCTGATACATATGTCTCTAGGGCTGGACGGTATGACTGACTTCACATGAGGACAGTGATGATTGTTACACTTATTATTGATGTTCTAACTTCCAAAAGCTGTGCCATATTAGTGACACACCTGGGGCCTGTATCACAAAGCAAGTTCCACTTCCTCTGGCTTTATTTGAGATATTTGGCCTCTATAAACTTTAAACCATGTACGCGTGAATGGATAAATATGAGGCAAATTGTTAAGGGCTTTCTGCATAAAAGCAATATTAACCATCTTATTTAGCCAGTATTGCAAAAGTAGACATGCTTGTACCCATAGTTAATATATAAAGACGCCACTTACACACATTGTACAAAAATGAAGCCAAAATGGTACGGTCGCTGCTTTGTTGGAGCCAGAATCTGCGCAGTAGTCGCTTGGTGCAGCCGCCGTGTCCCATTTTAAAATTTTATATTATGATCACGGAGATGCTTTACTGCCGGCGCCACTCGGGCATGGGGTATAACTCAGGCTGTGAGAGGACCATTTTTGTGAACACTGACAGAACACCCCAGGGTCTTTATTGTAGCACCCCATCCAGGTCCAGCAGTAACCCATTAGTCTGCTGTTCAGACTAATAGCATGGGAATAAATTACAATACAATAAGAGTCTGACTAAATCAGCTGTTCCAAACGTTTTAAAGTTGTTCCTCCATGGCTTATTTTGACTTGCAGTTGTGACAAATTGTGAACTTCATGTGTTCTTCATTTACCGAAGCATGCAGGTGTGTGTGATGCTACTGTCTGTGCCGCTGAGGTACAGTGCAATCTGTGTGTGTAAATGTTACCGGCAAACTATCAGAAATATGAAGCTGATCGGCTGAAACCCTGCCCGTATTGATCGATCGGTGCATCTCTAGTCTCTAACGGTAAGCAAGGTATTGTCAAATTACCGTTCACTCCTACTGTCAATCATGTAGTCACTCCCTTTTTTAATGCATCAAATAACTTATTAAAACCAGGAAAATGAACACTTGAACATGAGAAGCACCGCCTAAAATGACAGAAAGCATCTTTGGGAAAAGGTTTTTTGATGTGTACTTAGATTCTAGTTTGATCCATCGTCCCATCCTTGAACGTGGAGGCGGCGGGGTTTATGAACTGTACTGCAGCCAGTCACAAGGGGATGGTGGAGATGTTTTAGCTTCACTTTGGGTGAACTGTCATGTCATCCATCTTTATATACAGTCTAGGCTTGTACAGAAGGGCAGTGCCGTAAGCCAGACAATGACGTAATCACGACCGGCACGTGAAGCAAGTGGTCACGGTGCTGGTCGTGCACCTCTGAATATTTGTAACTTGGCGATCACGTGTCAATAGTTCACTGATAAAAGCACTATTTATATGTCCAGGGATTATACAAAGAAGACCAGTTCACCTCTAAATGCTTTAGGAACAGGAGGTCTTACAAATCTACATTCAAATCAATATTTTGCAGCCAAATCAAATAGTTTACAGGATATTCAACCTTTGGTTCTTTATAATGCTTTTAACACTTAACTTGTTTATTTACTGGGCTTGCACAAAGACAATAAAGTAGTCCCTGAATATGAGATATGAGTTTACACATAATCACAATCCCTCCTGCATTAAGGAGGTTGCTTTATGGCTTTTACCGGTTCCACCTACAGGCTCTGGGCGTATCTCTGGGTTACACTCCTTGTCTTTATGATTCTTCACAGTTCATTTTATTTGTACACATCTGGCGTTTTGGAGAACAATGCAGGCCACAGGGCTGCGAGTACAAACGCCTCCGCTCATACTCGCAGCCCGCGCTGAGGTGCCAAGCGTCGCCAGTTAAGCCTTTAATTTTTATTAATACTCTACATCAGTACTGATGTTTTTCTTCAACATACTCATTATATTATATAATATTATATATAATATATATATATATATATATATATATATATATATATATATATATATATTATATATATTATATATTATATTCATAATAAATATATTATCTATGGCTGCTCTTACTGCTCTTACAGTGCAGCACTTACAGATAGGGCTGAGACCCACTTATTCATCATATCCACTTTACTGATTATCGAAACTTCATTGTGTAAATATTTTGTGAAAGCACCAATAGTCAACCCTAGAATATTGTTGCAATATCGATATCGAGGTATTTAGTCAAAACTATTGTGATATTTGATTTTCTCCATATTGCCCATCCCTACTTGCAGAGCAGCTGCCAGACACTCAACCCTCACCACACTCTTTCATCACGCGTCTCAATTTATAACCACATGTTTATTACTTTAAAGCAGAGGTAGCCAACACGGTGCCCGCGGGCACCTGGTCGCCCGCAGGGACCATGTGAGTCGCCTGCAAGGCATGTTCTAAAAATAGCACTATGGAGCTCCGTCTAAAAATTGTAGTTTCTGTCCTTTTTTAATCAAAAACGCTTGCATTCATGTCGATTTTTAAAAGGAAGAGGCCGCACCGCACTAGGTTTTCAGGTTCCGAATGGCGGGCGCTTCCCGTTGGCACCGGACGCGCCGCACCCGCCGCGATCGCACACCGTCGTCAGGTCCGTCAGTCCTCGGAACAGGCCGCGGTGCAACAACTCGTAGGCGGCGGGGGTAGAGGCGAGGCAACGCAGTACGATCGAAAAGGCCCAGACTAGAGGTTTGAACGCAGGCGACCAAAGGTGCTCGCGTGCCTCGGAGGGTTGGACCCCCCACCTCGGCTATAGACGAGACTTTTTACTAGTTTCTTCGTGGAGAAAAAGGTACCCAAAAAAAAGCTGGTGACAACAGACTACAGGCCGGAATGCAGGCTTCATTGCGCAGTGCAAAATTGACCCAGATTTCCCAAAATGTGGTGATTAGTACTAATGTAATAGGATTCATTTAAACACGTGAAAGAGTTGATTTTTTATTATTCTACATAACTGATAATTTGTATAAACATGGGACAGAGTTCATGATTTATTCAAAAAAGTTACGAAGGTAGTGGTTAGTACAAACCAAGATGTGAAGATATGACAGTTAATGATTTCCTAAAATTTTTTAGAAGTGATAATTTTTACATAAATATAACAGGTGTGATTTTGAACAAAATACACAATCATTGTTAATACTTATTGTGAGGAATAATTAACATTGACATGTGATCAGACTCTTCACATATATTATTATTATTAAAAGGTGATCTGTGCAACTTTGTTATTCAGGATGTTTGTATCAAACAAGTAGCCCTTCGTACTGCTCGGTACCCTTGAAGTAGCTCTCAGTTTCAAAAAGGTTGGTGACCCCTGCTTTAAAGCAACGCATACAGTGTAGAAAACAATATTCCCAGACCACAGATCTTGTGGAAAGAACTGCAGCAATAACTGACCAGTTGACTTGAAACTTGATATACCTGTATCTACCTGTATCTACCTTGTTCTACCTGTATCTACCTTGATCTACCTGTATCTACCTTGTTCTACCTGGATCTACCTGGATCTACCTGGATCTACCTTGTTCTACCTGTATCTACCTTGATCTACCTTGTTCTACCTGTATCTACCTGTATCTACCTGTATCTACCTGTATCTACCTTGTTCTACCTGTATCTACCTGTATCTACCTGTATCTACCTTGTTCTACCTGGATCTACCTGGATCTACCTGGATCTACCTGGATCTACCTGTATCTACCTGGATCTACCTTGTTCTACCTTGTTCTACCTGGATCTACCTGGATCTACCTGGATCTACCTGGATCTACCTGGATCTACCTTGATCTACCTGTATCTACCTTGATCTACCTTGTTCTACCTGTATCTACCTGTATCTACCTGTATCTACCTTGTTCTACCTGGATCTACCTGGATCTACCTGGATCTACCTTGTTCTACCTGTATCTACCTTGTTCTACCTGGATCTACCTGTATCTACCTTGTTCTACCTTGATCTACCTTGTTCTACCTGTATCTACCTGTGCTGTGCGGGTGCCTGTTACTTAGATAAGTAACAGGCACCCGCCTATGACAACACTGTGGACTGTTTTTAGACTTGTACATGCAGTTGGACCCCTGAAAAGTAGTGTAAAAACATTTACACTAAAATTTACACTAAAATGTTGTGACAATCCGAAAATGACTGGGTGGTTGTTCCTTTCTTACTTTGAAATTGTGTGTATATCAAGTGAAGAACACATTGAAAGGTAGAATGATAGAGCGCAGTGTTTGTGACCCAGTGGGCACTTGGCAAGAAGTCAGCTTCCTGCCCTGAGAGGAAGCAGGAAGCAGCAACCACCTGTTTTCAATTATTAATAAGAGGAAAGAGGAACCTCATGCAGCAGCATGGAGACTGCTGATTACAGGGCTGCATGAGTTCTATGCTCGTCAGTTAGTCATTCATCAAGAACACTTCAGCCAGTACCAGTTAAATTAAAGACCTTGACTTTTTTGGACTGTAAATTTATGCTATTTAAAAAAATATTTTTCACATTCTACAGATGAAATGAAAGTAATTATTCTTTGAAACCCTTATAGCAGGGGTCACTAATAGGCGGGCCTTGGTCCAAGAGGCCGAACAGTCGGAATAGTACGTGAGTCAGTATTTCACATGTAGTATTTCACATGGCGTGTTCCAAAACGAGAGAAGTGGACAACGAAACCAGTCTTTAACCAAGAATGGACAGACTCTTACATCCTCATTCCTTCTGCGGGCAGTTTAAAACCAGCATGTCTCGTATGTTCAGAGACCGTGACCATTATTAAAGGCGGTACTGTGAAGCGCCACAAAGCACAACTCTTTTTAGCAAACGTACCCTCTCACATCTGAAATGAAGACAGATAATAAATCTATGAGCCCAATATGATCAGAATCAGAACACATGGATTCACTGACCACAGTGATGTTAACAGAGAGGAGTAGAGCAACAGGTGCTTTAATAACCACAGAGAAAGTCCCTGCTCACTCATTTATCTTGTTAGAAGATGAGAATAATATAATATTGTGTTGTTTTTTTTTAGTGACATCACTTAAACCTGAATTAAATGAATTAAAAGCTGCAGGACAATTCAGTGAAATTAATTTTTCTAAAATGAATTACTTTATTTTAAGATTAATATTAATATTTTCAAAAGCTTTCTGTTATGTAACTTTTTTATTTCTAAATCCAGCCCTTATTGTAATTGAAATGAGAGAACATTTATTTATTATTAAAATATCTGTTATTTATAATTCATCCAGTTAAATTTGAAAACTGACAATAAATATTGTTGAGATATTATTCAGTTGAACTTTCTTTATTTGATTTGACGTCAGTTGTTGACTTCATGCAGACGTTAATACAACTGTTGCCTACTTCAATATTTATGGCACTAAATCACAGCACAAGTTAGACATTGTGATGTTCCGATACGTTCTCTGGTGATTTAGAAATATGGTCCATTAAAAAAAATTCAATTTTTTTATTTTTTGTCTCGGGTATTCTTCTACTTGTTCTCTGGCTTTAGAGCTGACTTCAACTCTTCTGCAAATGATGTGGAAGTAGGGATGCACATTTGAATAGACGAAGCATCTGATTTGTTTAACAAAATGTCTCCGACTGTCGACAGCACAGCTCCACAGACACAGTGTCTAATACGCAGCGTCGATTGGCTGCATGCGTATTGCTGGTGACAGCAATGGGGTTGAAGGTGTTTGTGATATTGACTCATATAAAGTACAATTAAATTCCAGGAATACTCGAGGGGGAAACTTTCCATGGGAATTAACAGAACTGTATGGGGAATACAACGGAAATATAGGGGTAGCTCAGGCTGCATGTCACGTGTAGGCAGAAACAAACACTTTACCATATCATAAGTAGATATTAAGTTGTCTAATACATACAATGTGGTGAGTTAGGGAACCATCAAGTTAACTAACGGGGAAAAGGAATTAGAAAATTAGATAGAGCAGACGACTTGGACCGTGTGCGAGGATTTAAAGTCAACAACTAATTCATAGAATACATCATTTATAATAAAGAGTGAATGGAAATAGATCAATTATATCTCCTCAGATAACATGTTCAATCAAGCCACATGCTAACAGCTAGCTAGCAAGAGATGCTAACAACTTATAAACTGTGTACTTAGCTTGGCTACTCTCTGCTGGTTAACTCAAATGTAATATTCATTTTAGTAATAAATCCAAACGTACATGAATGCTCAGACTTTGACTGACATCTCTCTGTAATCTGCCAGTTACAGGCTCTACCTTCATCACAGTGAATTCTTTCTTAGAGGACAGGAGGATGTACGTTTGTCTTGTTGTGACTGTGATCAACCATCCTCAATAGTAACAATCACAGAGGTGTTATCAATAACTAGGACCTCTGTTCTGTCCTGGTTGAATGAAAAGAAATGTTAGAGATGTTCACAGGAAATAACCATGTTCATTCCAATAAACTGTCATATATCCTATATATATATATATATATATATATATATATATATATATATATATATTCATATTCATATTCATATTCATTTGTGAATGTAGCAGTGTCTGGGTCACTAGATGGAGCCGTTGCTCCAGCTGGAACACACGCTGATCCTTGGTAGTGAAGGCTTTGGGCTCAAAGGTTTTGTCAGTTTGGGATCTTCATTCATCATTTGCTACCCGTCCCCATCAGAGGCATGTTCAACTTAAAGGCCGACCTACGTCATGTCTTCATTCTGCATCCTTGCTATTAAATCAATTGTACAGCTTTGGAATGAGCTGTGATGTTAGCGATGTACAGTATTTGAGATTCATACATTGAAGTATTAGGTTAGTAGTAGTATTTCCAAATGGTTCAGGTCTCTGCTGATTTTGGATCTTGCCATTTAAGTGACGAGTTACAATACTGGTTGGATATCATCGAGAAAGTCAAGTTCTCTATTAATTCCAAAAACAATAAACGGTTAAATTAGGAACGATGCCCATTGTTTTCAAAATACATCTAAAATATCATAACCACACAATATGTGTTTGTTGTGTGACAAAGTTTTTGTATCAGAAAATAGTCAATCTTCACGTTAAAGTTGTTTGACTAGGATAATATTGTTGTTAAACCATTTCTGAATGGACAACGTTTTGTGTTTAAACCGAGTATCCCAGTATTTCTACATGTCATATTTCTATGGAGGAAAAGTTGTGGTTGTAGGCCAAGGTCCATGCCAATGGTAGTACACACATTTCTACCAACACACAATGACTCACAATTAGTACACACTCAAGCTTTCCCCCTCTCTTTCTCACACACACTCAGATACATATGTACACACGACCATCTGTGCCTGTTGAAGCCAGGCGTGCATGTGTGTGCGTGTGCGTGTGTGTATATATGTGTGTGTGTGTGTGTGTGTGTGTGGTTGGATGCCCAGCAGTGATTAATAGCAGGGTTCTTTACAATAATGTGCAAACAACTGGCCGCTAGGCCTCCACCACTAGCACAGGGATGTTGCTTCTCAGTGTTTTTGTCGTGCTGTTGTTCAGCATGCACACACATAATGAGGCATTGTAAATGTCAGTGTGACAGGTCGCACACAGCACTACTAGTCACTGGATTGGAAATGATTTGACCCTTGTAGAGGTCCTGGTCATGCGTCTGCTCGTTGTAGGGCGACATCTTTGTTACAGTATGTTGGTATAACCACCATAGATGATGAGCTCACAGGCTCCTGCTCTCTGTTGTCACCTATACTTTGTTTTAATGCAGCTAAATGAACAATATAGTTGTTCTCCTTCACACATGTTTCTGTATGAAATAGTGATTTAAAGAGTAGTCCGGACAGAGGGCTGAAACTAGGGTGGAAGGTCAGCTATAGAAAGTGCACCCGTATGAATCTGCCCTACGGTATAAATGTTGAATATAGCCGGCAGAGCCTGGAGATGCACTGATCAGTCTGCTGCCATCTGCCTTTCAAACATGTGTTTAACATCAGCACACAGCGGCTGTAAGTGAAGAACACAGAAGACATGAAAATAAGCTCACTTAATCAGACAGTTATTGTATTGTCATTGATTCCCATAATAATAATAAAATACATGTTAAATAATAATAATTCAATAATAAAAAATGACTGTACCGTGATATAAACCGTTACTGTCTGTGCTTCAACATTATACCATGTTACAAACTGTAGGCCGTAGCGCCCAGCCCTCGCTAAGACTAGAGAACACGACATGAAAGCAACAGCAAAGCTCTACACAGCAGTGTGAAGCGTCCACGTGATTCATTTTTAACAATCATGAAGTTGTGATAAATGCATTACACGATAATGATAATTATTGGGGGATAATAATCAATTCTCATTGATTGTGACACAGCGTAGATGACACCACATTTCCTGGTCTGTATGTCCCCCAAATCTAGTGTCCTGTATTACCGCTCGCGTTGTTACAACCATAACTCTGTACAAACTGGCTTTCTGCTTCTATGGGTTCTTGGCAAACTGGTATGTCACCGCCTAGTTGCTAACTTTGTCTGTCTGCTGATTGGTGCTGGGCTGGACTCACTAAAACAAGTGGGAACTGTAAACTCAAGAGTAAGAGCCAAAGATGATGAAGCTCTGTGGACCTGTAGAGTGGGTGATGATCCTCTGTGAATGGCACCTTCCACATGTGATCCATTGTAAAAAGATAAATGTTAAAGTATTGATTTGTGTAGCTTTAGTATTAAAGGGCCATTGCTTATTAAAGCTTATGAGCAACTTTCATTGGAATGAATGTGAGCCATCTTGGGGATTTGTATTTAATGCTTATTATGCATAATAATAAATCGTGCCGTATTGTAAATACTTTACATGCACACTATAACTCACACTGACCAACAGATGCAGAAAGTATTGCGTCAGTTTTTCCAGCTGTTAAGTGCAGCTATCGTAACTAAGGAACCTCCATCAGGCTGCATACGGACAATCACAGAGTGACATATGCACAAATCATTTTTCATTCCAACAGTTCTTACCGTTTTCTCTATTTGTCCCTTCCTGCCTTACCTCCTTCTTCCTCCTCCAACTCCCATTTCCTCACCTCTCTCAGGTCTATTTACGATGACCAGCCCAACGCCCACAAGCGCTTCATGGAAAAGCTGGATGCCAGGATAAGGAACCACGACCGCGAGATTGAGAAGATGTGCAATTTCCACCACCAAGGCTTTGTGGACGCCATCACAGAGCTCCTCAAAGTCCGCGCTGATGCTGAGAAACTGATGGTAAGGGACAGAATAACTGTAAAGAGACTACTGGCCAGAAGAGGCGATCGTCTGCAACCCACATTAGCTGTCAAATCTCAAAATATAGTGCCAACTAGATCGTTAAAGAATCAAATGAAAGATGTGCTTCCTTCATCGGGCCTGGTAGAGGGAGTATGTTAGAGGGACAACTAGAACTTATTCTGAAATATTCCATTACTATAGGACCCCCCAAAAACATTTCTGTTTATTACCTTCAATACAATCATGTTTCAGACACATTTAGATGGTGATTGATGTTGTGATACATGATTGCATTATTCACATATTATAATGAGCTGGAACAAGGAATATAACGATACCACAAATGTAGTGGTCGATAGCAATGGCAGTGAAATTCCACGAATCTCGGTGCCCCATTCCATACCGCAGTAAAAGACCAGAGAATAAATGTGCTTCCACATATGAAATACATTTGAACATTACAGAAACAAGGTGTAACATGTATTTCAGGATGAGTAGAACAAGGATACCTGAAGTGAAATGAAAGCAGAGTGAAGATGATGGAAGACTCAATAATGTAAACGCTGAAAGGCATTTATTCATGCTAAACTTGCACAAATGTTTTTAGTATTTCTTAATTCTCAGAGAATAACAAGTTCAAGCTATACATACAAAAAAATAACATTTCTCAGAAACTTGCCAATTTGTAAAATACATTACACACAAAATAACAACGTAAAACAAATCACACAATAATGCTTGAATCAATTAGGAGTGGGATTAGTAGCAATATCTAGCAATAGGTTAAAAATCTTTTTTCAGAAGTTGTGAATCAATTCAGAATTGTAGAAGATAAGAATCTCCATCGTTACATGAATCAAGCACGACAGGTTCTGCTGTAAATTCTTAAAGACTTTTCCCCTCTTATCCAAATTCAATGGATGAGAATTCTCACGTTTTCAGGATTAAATGAGAGAAAAGACACTGTCCCATAATGGAAAGGTCATAGGTTCTACTGCCTGGTAACTGCCCAGTGCAGCATTATGTTGCAATAGATCACAGCCTTGGTTAAGTTTCTAGAGATGTTTCTTATGCTTTCCCCGTGGAGCTGCACCGTAGCCAAATACAACATCAAAAAAAGAAGCAGTGATTATGTAGTCGGTCTCCCCTCGTTTGGAAGCTTCGCTGTTGAAAGGATTGTCATCAAAAAGCCGACTGGTCAATTGGGTCATGGCTCTCAGCCGTGTGACAACAGCCGAGAGTTCAAAAATCCTCGTCCAGGATCGAGAAGTTTGTCACTGAATCTGTGAGAAAGAGCCTGTCACAAGCCATTAAACCCCATGAAAGGCCCAGTGCACCGGCGACGGGTTCAGGTCCTCGCTGCCTGGTTAATCTGAATTTGCCTGCCTTTGTCCTTGCCCCTTCATGGACAATGAGCTGATTACAAGGCTGAGCAGCTGCAGCGAGGGAGGTAGCGAGGGAAAGGAGAGGGCATGAAGAGGGGAGCACACTGGGAGAGGAAGGACGGATGGACACGTGACAGCATGTGTGGCCCGACCGAGACCAGCTCATTCATACATATACATATATCTAAAAGAGTATTCAACTATCGACATGTTTAAAACCGGGGTTTCTGTGTCTTTCACTTGATCTTAATGTTTTGAACATCACACCCCACAGTTATACAGTGAACACCAAAAGGCAAACAAGTTGTATGATGTTCATATAAAAACGGTAATACAGAAGCCAGACTTCCAAATATCAAACATATGTCATTTATAAACATTATGCCATATTCATCATCACAATTTAAGATAATACATCACCTACATTCAAACATATTATGCATTGAGTTAGAGTTAGAATAAATCTTAAAGACCAGTTTTAGATTTGTGAACCCGTGTTGAGTGTCTCAAACAGAAGTGAGTGCTCAGTCACACAGACGTCAATGTGCCGCCTTTACCGACTCCACCTTCGTCACACTAAGAGGAAGACCTTTCATTTATAGATGTAAACTTGCAAGATATCTCGATTAATGTTCTCAAAATCTAAACTTGTGTGTTTATGTTCCCAGAACAGCTTATTAAAGCTAAGGCTGGTTTTATTACATGTTCCCCTTTTTGTCAACAAACCCGTCTCTGTCTGTGGCTCTCAGCCCCAAGCCCATTGATTCCTCCTGAAGACATCTGAAACATCAGTTCACAACATATTGTATACGTAATATATTGCTCAGTAAAACTGCTGGTAACTGTCGTTTTAACACAGGTTACTCAAACATGTGTTGGGGACTACTTTCAGTGGCGGATTAATCAAAATTTGGTGCTCGAGTGGTATCGAGCCAAAAATATACTTCAGTGTGTATGTTCGTAGATGAAGGACCATGTCACCAATTTGTTTTGGCTCCTAGTTTTTTTGTGGTTTTTGGACAACAATGGAGCGGAGGAATAACATGTGTGGTATTTGTTGACAATAAGAAATGTGCAGTAACCATGGCTAGAGGAAGAATACAGCGAGAGTTCTCAGGCTGTACAGTTTAAACTGATGTCTGTGTTTGCTTTGAAAGGGTCAAGTGACGGACACTAATCGAAGACTACAAGAGGCTGGGAGGGAGGTAAGTCCACGCATCGCATGTATGCATGAGTGTGCAGGGGACAGAAAGGGCTGCTTTACATTGTGCTGTCAGGACGTATGCCTGCTTGTTAACTGCGAAGACAGTTAGACGTGACCGTTCTTTAACCCAGAAGCTAACAGTGGTGGGCTCTTTCTCATTGTTTCCTCTCCATTGTGTGTTCCTGCCCTCAGGTGACGGTTCAGACAGAGGAGGTGATCCGCTGTCGGATCCAGCAGAGGAACATGGCCACCACTGTGGAGAAGCTCCATCTCTGTATACCAGGTAGCACTGCTGCTTGTGTAGCAATATGATGGTCGCTTTAATTCTTGTGCTTGGCGAGGTGTTACCTCAGGGTGCCACCGCAGGGTGCCACCGGAGGCCACACGTGTACTTGTGCCTAGAATGTGACCAGTTCAACACCTTCTTTAAATCTCGGGTGTCTAGAGTGAGAACTCTGCCTAACGTGGTGAATAGACCCACTAGTTTCTAGGTGGTGGCCATTTTATAAACGTATTTAAGCTGTTTTACTTCTTCATTTCTTACATCCCGTAGCGTATACAATATATATATAATTAATGCAGAAGTAATAGAAGTACTCATAGACGGCACTTATTACTAAGACAATTGAAGATTAGTTCAAATAACCTTTAGAAGCGGAGTATGAGGGTGTTTCTTTATTAGAATTGAGCACTTAAGGAGCCATATGCTGCAGGATTCATGCAACAAGCACTGGGTCACAGACTTGGAGGTCTGCAACTCCAATCCACTGGTGACCTGAAATAGTCATTTTGGTAGAACTTTTTACACACATCTTTTAATGCACAGTAAATTTGGAGCAAAAATAAGCAAAATGCTTAAACCAGCAAACTTACTGGTCCTGTTTCCCGTCTTCTTTCTTTTGCAGTGCTAGAAATGTACAGCAAACTAAAGGAGCAGCTCGAGTCCAAAAGGTACCAATCTCACAAAGCTTCTCATCACAGTGTGACTGATGTAGAACCATGATATTGAAAACAACTTACAATCATTTTTTAAATCTCAAGGTTCCCTGATTCTGAAAGTGTACCTTTACCCAGTCCAATAATCAGACTTGCCTCACCAACTAGTGGTGACGGCATCCTTTCCCCACCCTGTGCAGCTGTGGTGTACCATAGCACTAGAGTACCATGCTACGTCCCAGCTGGGTGTGGTTGTAAGTACATCAGAACATAGACCAGTGAGGTCGCGTGGTGCTATAGGTCTACGGTACAGTGCTGCTGCACAGGTTTGGAAAAGGCTTTTGTCACCACTAGTTGGCAGGGGGTGCGGCCAGAGGTTCAACAGACTTATACCTTTCAACCCATAGAGGCTAGTGCAGCTATGTTTTTCCTTCTTCCAAAAACTACTGTGGACTTATTCTTTGCTTAACACCAACTGAAAATCTTGTTTTTGCTGACTTCCAGTTGTTTAATGTGTCCCCTTGCATCAGTGATGTAGAAGTGTACTCCAGGGCGTGTCAGTACTCTGTGACGTCACTATTGGGCATCGTAACAGGTGCAACAGAGCTCGTGTCTGATCTAGGGCTGTGAAAATTGGCCAAAAAGGATGTTTCAATATTTCTTCCTCAAAAACACATTGTAGTGTCACGGGTTGTCCCTAGGGTGGGGCAGTGCAAAAGAGAGCATAAAACAGGCACAATCAGACAGTATAAGCAAAAATAAAGGTTTATTGGTCCGTCCCACTGGCAGTTCCTTTAATTCAAAAATCAAACAAAAAGGTCCATGAAATAAACATAATGCATCCCGGAGGAGAAAGTGGTTTCTTCACCAAAACAGTAATCCAACCCTGCCAAGTCCTTGGTATCTGTTCCTCCATGTAGGCGTCCTCTCTCCTACTCCGGGCCCAACTCTTCTCTCGTGGTGCTCTCCCCTTTATTCAGTTTCCCAGCCCTGCCTCAATTAGGGGCCTTAAGCACCTGCAGCTGGGTGCCTGATGAGGCAGTCTGGGAGTTGTAGTCTCTAGCCCAGCGGCCATTTTGGGTAGTGGGCACTGATCCTGGGTGAGGATGTAGCGCCCCTCCACCACCTGTCCCCTTGTGATGCCACAACATCAAACTATTCTAATGTCTATTTTTGTGAATTATGTCAATGACCTTGTGTCGAAGATTATTATTATTTAATGTTATTTACAATTTGAATATAGTTTATTCAAATGTATATTTGTTGACATCTCTATATCACACCCAACCATACACATCCAATTCATAAATAAATTAATGAATAAATGAACATTTTTATTTTTGTGTCCGGCCATTTCCATCAGCCGTCCCTCATCATACAGACGCATTAATCAACAACAAACGGGTTATTCCAAGATGTAAATATTAACCCTCATAAGTATGAATAGCCTACATGCCTCATGGATTCAATGATTCGAGGGCAATGTATTGTCATTATGCAACTCATAAAAGGGTTGTATAATGAAATGTAGTTGCAGTCCTTTTGCAACACAAGAAAAACATGACAAACAAAATGGTAGTGTATTCCTGCGTTCTTTTAAACTTGCATCAGGAGGAAGGCAAACTGTTGCAACAAAACAATTCTCTGGGCAATATGGCCGACATCTTCACATTAAAAACTCAACATCATGGAAACACTGTCCGTCACATTTGACTGTTTGAGCACCAAGCATCAGTGTAAACACTGAGTCCGCCTCCTCTCGTCCCACCGGAGTCCTGCTGTCCGCCCGTCAAGTGCAGCTGGATCCAGGACTACGATGGAGCCAGGTCTCTGTGAAGACGTGGGCACAACAGTCACTGACCTCCCGTTGCTCAGTTAGAATTAATTTTCCTTCAATTGGACATTAGCCAGGAGCAGACTGGGTGGTGGAGTAGCTTTAGATCCTAGCTGGGTTAGCTTAGATTCCATCTCGGCTCTCCTCCTCGCGACTCTGCTTTCAGTGGCGTTTATCTGTTTCAGTTTATCAGTAAGTGGTTAATCATCAATATAGAGGATTTCATCGGTCTTCTTTTTCTCCTCCTTTTTCATGCTTTAGAAATACATTCAGAAAATGCAAAAAAAAGTATGATCAAAAGGTTGATTGAAGCCCTATCCTCAGTCGTCAGTGAGGCTGTGGTCAGAGGCCCAACTTTGAACCACAGAAGGCAGTTAAAGACTGCTTTGCAACCTGTTAATATGTTACTTCTTGGTAAATGGAAGTGTTTACACGTAAATGGACCGTTTACACATGTTTCTGTTGTCCATTCAAAAAAGTGTGTTGTTGTTTTTTGCTAAACAGAGCAAACTCTATTATCTTAACATTCTACCAAACAAATCTGCAAAATCATCCAGTATTCATGACGCAGGCTTCCGCTGCTCTGTGGGTTTGATTGAACTTCATTTTTACCCCATGAACTTCATGTCTGGTCGTATTGACATGCCTATCCGTATAAAGAGGGGTGGGGAGTTCACTCTGGACAGGATAATAATGACCCTTTCTTGTTCATTACTGTGTACCAAAAGGAAGAGGCCATTCACTGGCAGGACAATTGACCCTCAGTGTGCCCTTGTTCACAACAAGGCCCCCTCACTGCAGCTCTGTCACGGCCCACAGCCAATCCGAGGCAATTAGACCAGTGGCGGCCACCTAGTGGGATTTGTGTGTGTGGAGTGTACTTAAAGCACTAATGACGTAGCCTATACACTTACAATAAATTGGAATGGGTTTGAATGCCACAAATGCACATTATTGTCTGTGCTGTATGTGCCAGTGCCCAGGTCACATTCTGCTCCGTGTCCTGCCACTTGCGGTCTTTGTGTCCTCCTTCCTGGTGCTGTGCACTGTGACAAACCTTTTCACCATACAGCTTATGAGGCTGTCTTCTGTTCATGTGGATACAACACAGTTTACACTCGCTGACCGACCAATTAGATCCCTTCACAGCCTGCCTATCAGCCTAATGATGGGAGCTCAGCACACTGACCTAAAGCTGAACCCTTGTGACGTGTGCACACTATGAAAGAGCACAATATCTGTGTAACACAGGTAGCCGAATAGGCGTTAAGAATGAAATACCACACTCTACTGCATGCAATGTATTAGACTTACATGTAGCTCTGTGATTGCCTTGTCAGGCCTTAAAATGTGAGCAGTAGGGGATCTAAAGGACAAAGCTCTATTCCACCATATTTTAATATGCGGGTCACAATTTTTATACATTTAATTACCTTCAGTTTTTCTTAGAACATTGTCATGTTCTCGCTTGTTTTGGATATTTGCCACTGCAAGATTAGCCACATCGCGATAGTCGCGCCAAAAGTTCACCAAAAGTTCACCAAACATTGTTGGGCGCATGGTGGACATAAAAAAAGACAAAGAAAATTCAAAGCAGCAGAACCAGAGATCCATGCCTACATTAACCACAATGCATCTGACATCAGTTTCATGTTTGTTATGCTAGTAGTAGCTAAATTACTAAACTCACATTGTCCTCTTTCCGTGTGTAAAATGTATATCAAGTTTATGTGGAGATAAAATGAGACTTCAGCAGTCAAGAGGGCATCTTCCAAAGTTAAAGGCTGTATAGTATGAAATGAGCTTTTTGTGGTTCCCAGAGGAGGGATACGCTCTTGATTTGACTAACTCAGACTGCCGAAGACTCAAATTAGCCTCAGAGACATTTTGTACAATATTATTGCACTGAACTAGAACTGCAGATTTATCAATTACAAACTCATTAGGAATGTATCTCCCAATGCCCTGTATGAATTAGGAAAAGTAATCCAACAAGCAGAACCGCTTCAGTGTTCCAATGGGAACCTGATTATTGTTTTATGACAGACTTGAAAGAATGAAAAATGTAACCCATCTTTTAATAGTTTTGATTGAAGGAGCAGAGCTGTAACTGAAGCCACACCGTTTGTCTCTGCAGATACTATGCTGCATTGAAAACCATGGAGCAGCTGGAGAAGGTTTTCATTCCCAGGTAGGATTATACCATTAAGGTTCATGATGGAACACAAATCCTAAAGTACAGATTTTTTTGCCCTCTGTGGGTTTCAAAGATGGCTCTGAAAGTGTATGGCTTTTGTTCTAGACAGCTTTGACTCACACCTGTTAAAGGTGGAAGTCTGGGATTCTATAGAAAGATTGTTGACATTTGAACTCAGCACCCAAACACCCGTTGTTGCTCCCTGAGAGCATTGGCATGGGCCAGATTTAAGCCAAAGTTATACTTTTGCCGCTGAGGTCCGCCATACGCAGACATCCGTACGGAGTCAAAGCATACACCCTCTGATGACAGAATGTACGTCATGCGGACACTTGCATACCCGCGGACTTGGAAAGTATAGCTCCTGCTACAATAGAACTACTACACGTCTGTGTATGCATCCATTTGGAGGTATAACCGGGGCTTGACATCCCTCTTGCAGTTTACACATTTTTAGAACTACTGATTTGTTAAATCAAAGTTCTACTAAGTTAAATATGATGGTAAAGTTAGCAGAATAACTCAGTAATATAGGAAAGGCCTCTTATGTCAGGTAAGACTCAT